>NC_056735.1:1064489704-1064494704 GCF_019279795.1 Protopterus annectens | reverse complement strand
TAACTGATAACACTATCCAGCCCAGTTATGCATGTGCTGTGTGCAACTTCTCTGTAACAAAATGAACAATCTGACAAGGTAGTTAGCACTGATAAGCCCAGGCCTCTCAGATGTGTGTAACTGTTATGTGTTTGTCAATGTGTATATGACATTATGTCACACTATGTACTGTCTATAAATAACCAGTACATCTCCCATTACCATACTGTACAGGCCTGAGGATGTTCTTCACGTAACATGTAACCTGAAGCACACCTCATATTAAAAGCTGTGTGGTGTGTGCAAGTAAGGCCACACACATCAGCAGCACTACATACCTAGGTAGGGGTTCTAGTCCCAGTGTTGCCAAGTAAAAGTGGTTCTGTATGAGAAGGAATCTACTTCTGTTTGCAGAATATACTTGTCCCAGGAGGTCATCTGTCTGAGGACTGCCTGGCATATGCTAACATTTCACAGGTATCATCCTGTGGAAATAAATTCCATCACAACTAGTGGTAGATGTGTAAATTCCCTCATCCCCACTGTATAGGTGTACATCGATACTGGGGTTGGTATGTATAGTTGGGAGTGGCTCTTGTGGACACAGCCACCATCATTGCAGTTACTGTTGAGTGTATCACCCCACTTAGCTGGCCTTAATACTTTACAGTTCATGTTAACAGGTTAAGTAGTTGTCTATCACAATATCTGAAGTTCTACAGCACCTCTCACCCTCCAAAGGGTGGGGCTATGCCACCCACACCAGCACACCTATGTTTACCGAGTTGAGGACTGCACTAAATTGGGGAAGGGGACATATGCCCTGCCAGTACCATTGTCAATGACATTAAACTAGCGGAATGCTTATTTCCCAATGTGTTGTTGTGCCTATGCTGTCTTGGTGGAATTACATAGGCTACAATGAGTTCCTGGCACAGGTACATCCATCCATGTGTATGGTATTCTCTGTGTATTGCAGCAACATCAAAGCCTCTGTGTGTGTTATACATAAACATGTGGTGTGTACCACCCAGTACACTTAACATTGTCCACTGTAGAAGGGTTGCTGACATCAGCCACCATGCATTCACCTGTATACACCACCCCCAGACCTATCAGCCATGTGGCACATCCAGTAACTTTTATACAGACCTGTGACATGTGTTCACCTGTACTCAGGATATGGCACAGCCAAGGTGTCACCACAGTGCCATACCCCCTGTAGGATACAACAGCAGACGATCCTCCTGCTGACACATGGACACCTACAACACAAACTGAATACATTATGGAGAGCACAATCACTCAGTGTTAATAACAACTATAATGCATCATGGCTGGACAGCTACACTTCCTGACATGTAAGCATTAAACTTTACTGCTGACATGTTATACAGCAGTACATTGGTACACCATATTGCAGTCACCCTGTGCATCAGAACCATATTAGTCTGTCCCTGCATCGATGTTATGGATGACAGGGATGTGGCACAGGTATCATATGCACAGAGTGTATTTTTGGTTTGCCAGAGACCTAGGCTGGGACATACATTTGACACCATGTGTGTGAGTAAGAGGGTTTAATTATTAATTTGGCCATGGTGATGTGGTGTGTGTAGGTATGGGGTTGCCATAGCTGTGTTTGTATTGTGTGTAAGTATGCATGCACACAGTTCCGCCATGTGGCCACCCTATGCAGGTGTTTGTCGGACAGCTGTAGAGTACCTGGCAGGGTGTGCAGTTCACCGTCTCTGGCCACAGACATAAAAACTGTGCCTGCCAGGGGTTCCAAGGGTACCACCAGGTACAAGACACAATATGGTACTCTCCCCTGATGATGACATATGTCCGCTGGACCCGGGTCCTCCTGGTACTGCACAGGGCCACGTTCACATGGCCTGGTGTGGTGTGGACAGCGCCCCCTCCTGCAGTGCTAGGGCTGGTACTGCCACTATGGGAGCAGCTCTGAGTTTTGGCATGTCCACGTCGACCTCCAGCTGTTGGTGCTGCTGGCCTATACGTGGCCGTCGCACCACTTCCACCATATGCTCAAGCACGGACATTCCACAGTTGAAGATTCCCACCATCTCACTCAACCATCTATTTATGACCTTTGAAAAGTAATGGAGGGCACCTGCAAGATCATGGATGTTGTCAGTGACAGCTGAATGAGTAGCCCTCTGCAGCCTCAGAGCCTGTCTGGTGTACCGTTCCATATATGCCTGCACCTCCATGATGGCCTGAAATATGCATCTGGTGGTACCAGATGTGGCACTTCTGCCATGGGCACAATGACCAGCAACCCTCCAATGAGCACCCCTGTACATTTGCCTATGTGGTACCCCACTTGACATCCGGCTATGGCTGCTGTGTCCAGACACAAGTGCCATATATACCACGTTGTCCTGTCCCATGCCAACAACCGCCAACTGTCTCTCAGCTATTGCCACTGGTGATGGGGTATGTATAGGCATTGTGACTGTGTGCGGGGATAGGGTGGATAACAGTGGGATGTCAAAAAATGGTGCAGCTTCAGCCCCTGACAACCCTGCCTGTACCTCAACATACCTATCATTATTTTCAGTGTCTTTATGGACACCAACATCAGATTGCCTGCAGGAGAGACCCTGACCCATCTTGCCACCTGTGAGGAGAAAACAAGAAATACACTTTAAGACCTGTACACCATTGCTTAACAGTAGACACACACACACACACACACACACACACACACACACACACACACACACACACACACACACACACACACACACACACACACACACACACACACACACACACACACACTGACATTCCACCATACTACTTACCTGTCCCTGAGTTTACAGAATGTCCCTAGTTTATCTCTTAAGTTCCCCATCCTGCATCAGTCTGGAATAATTACAGTCAATAATATTAATCATTAATGTATCATTCTTCTAATTGCTTAGAAAAGTGATCACAAAAAAAAATGACTCCATTACTTCTTTAACTTGATTGGAGTTGCTTTTTTTCAAAGACTCCCTGATGTCAACCAGTGTTCACCCTGGTTTTGTCCAGACGTCTTAAGCATGGCTCCCATATGTTATGGGCTAGTACAGTCAGTCAATAATGTCATGCACTGGAGTACCATACATAACTATTGTTTAGTAGATGTAAGATCTGTTGCTCTATTAAGTTTTTATGTGGACTACAGTAATATTTGGAAACACTTTCTGGTGTAGTCTAGTAATTCCCCAATGCATCTTTAGTGCTGCATATGTGGGTATTCTTTTACCTTTCTGCTGATTGCAATCAAAACAGTATACCTGGTGTCTAGCTTTCCCTCCCAATGCATGTTTCATGCTGCAGACTTTATTATTCTATCAGCTGTCCTGAGATTACATGTCAGAAAAGTATTCCTGATATCCATGTGTCTGTCCATGTCCATATACTGCACGATTTCAATGGAAAGTTGAGAGGTATGAACAACCTCACACTCACACATGTGTATACATGGACACACACACAAACACACACACACATACACACACACACATTCTACTTAAATCAACCCTCCCACTCCACCAACTAGCACACACACACGCACACACACACACACACACACACACACACACACACACACACACACACACACACACACACACACACACACACACACACACACACACACACACACAGACACTCACACACACACACACACACACACACACACACACACACACACACACACACACACACACACACACACACTTACGCGTGAGGTTGCACAAAGATATTACACACAGACCTCTCATTACCCATCTGTCAACATGCATGACATATGGCACTCAGCAGCATTCAGTGCAGCAATAGTCAATCCCTGCTAGCAACATTATACATCTGTGTGATGCATGGGTTGTGTTAGTAGGTGATGCCCCTTCCACTGGAACACACTGCACCCAATTACACACTATTGCTGTGCACCTGTTCAGCACCCTGACATGTACTGTGCACCATACCTCATAGGTATACACACCATTGCTAAATGTGTATATGTGTGTCAGTTATGTTTGCTCTGCTGGTCACAACCCCTATAGGTTTGCCCGACACATACCTGGGATGATATGTGGGCAGATGTCATTTGTGAATGCCTGATGTCTGATTTACAGATCTCATCATCAGCGGTGCATGTATGGCCAATAAAATACAATTACACTTACAACCTTCAAACCTTTTCTGTGGGAGTGTACACACCCTTATTGATATGGCGCCCTTTTGCTTGATATGCCATGGGGCCACATTACTCCATATGTTAACATTACACGAACCTTATATGTGACATATGACCTGAGCAATCAAATGCAGTGTCAAGCAAATGTGTTAGTTGTGCAGATGCTGATTGAGATGCATGCAATTTGTGGGTGTATATGTGTGCACGCCCTTATCATGATGGTTTGTTGCACCTACTGTTATGTGTACTACAGCAGTCACTATTCCTGGCAAGGGTATACAAGCATGGGCCATCTGAATTTGCCAGCATTTGGTCACTCTGCCCTACAAATGTCCCCCAACTCTGCATGATTGCAAGGTCAACTCATGTGCACATCCTGTGGAGGTCACACAGTACCGTCATTATTGCTGTGGAGTCAGGGTTATGTCTGCCACAATTCCTGACCTTGACTGTGTGCAAATACAGCCATTCATAGCATGCTTTGGATCTCTGCTTCAGTGCACTGTTATGTTTCATGATGATATCCCCCTCCCCACCCTCAGCCTTTTTGCAGATGCTTGACAACTGTGGCCTAAACATGTGTGTCATTTTGCAGTATCCCAAACTCTGAACACCATGTGTACCAGCCTAGTTCCTGCTAATGAATGGTAAACATACAGATGTACACTGGCACCAGCAAGGTACAGATGGGGTTGGTAGGCCTGAAGTGGAGTGAAGTGTTGGTTGTGCAGCACATGTATCTTAATTGATACTGTCTGTAGGTTTCCAGCGTGGTCTTGCTATACCAGTGCACATTGCGGTGCATGCC
>NC_056735.1:1064284704-1064484704 GCF_019279795.1 Protopterus annectens | reverse complement strand
ATTAGACAAAGCTCAGAAATAGTGGTTGCTAGGGACTTTAGGCTATTTTTACCCTGTACCAAAGGTACAGGGTTTGAGCCTGAATACCTTTAGCCACCAAGTTTATTACATGGGGGCATTTCCGCACACACACACAGCCATAAAAGGTGTATTACATGGGTGCATTTTCAGACACACACAAAAAGCCATAAATAATGGGGGATAAAGGCACAAAAATAGGGACACTTTTTCAATATTGCTCTTACAAACTTAGAAAGTTGATAGAACAACAGGTTTTGCATTAACATTAATTTTCTGAAGGGTATGAAGTCTGAAACTCAAATGGCTGTCATTATTTTCTGACTTCAACCCTCAATGATTTGCTAACGATTTGCCAATAAATCATAATTTTATGACAAATAGACCAAAATATGAGGCAAAAATTTGGACATTCTGCAAAAATCTGTACAGTTGAGAGGTATGCTAACTCACAGAGAAAGTTGAGACAATACAGGTTGTATTCTTTAAAACAGTTCAAGTTATACTTGGATGTTTCAACTATGTGCATATGGTTTGTTTCTCAAACAAGTTTAATATTTTAATTTTGAGGTGTAGTTAAGTTTGTTATGGGTATCAGTAGGAAGTGAGTCTCATAAAACAGACTTGAGGATGGAAGATGCATGTTCAGTGGATGAGAGGGAATTTGTAGGCCTTGTTAGACAGAGGCGTGTTGGTGGCCTATGAGCTAAGCTGGTATGGAGTGCTTCTTGCTCATACTCTGTGGCTTAGTATAGGGGTTGTTTCTCTGTGTATAATTTTGTGAATGAGGTAGAAAAGAAATAGAGCACTGCATTGCTTTACTGGAAGTTACCTGGCTTGTTTGAAAGGGGTACAGTGATGCTCTGTTCTAAGTGACAGGAGGATAAAGCAACAGATTTTAGCTAAAAGTCTCTGGAGGTCCTTGAGGTTTTTATTTGTTTTAGTATTTATCAGTAAGAGTGTGTAGGGTACTCTGAGTATGTCTGGATTTTATAAAATCATGATTTGATAATATATTATACTGACATAGTAGGTAAATGTATTGTAAATAGCTCTCTACTTAACTTGGATGATGCAACAGAGAAACTTGGGAAACCAAGGATAGAGGCTATCTGAGCATGGGGAGCCATGACTGTGTAGGAATTATATTATGGCATCTCTGTCTTTCTGAAAGATCTTTGTTTAGGTGTAAGAATTGAAAGTGGTGCTCAAAATGGGGTAGGGAGACTCATGTGGTATATACCTTGGATGTATATGGATGAATTCTATAGCAAGCTTATTGGGCTTGAAAGGAGGTGAATGTAATTTGATTTAGAATATCCCATTACTATGTTGACCCAATGCCACCACTGCTGAAAATCCAAACATGTGCTGCTGTTTTCCACTCGCATTTGCAGCCGGAAATGATGATGTGAGCTCAAGGAACTCAATTCTGACTGGCTGATAGCCCTGACGGAGTTGACATCATTGTGCATATGATGACATCAGCTCCGACAGCGCAATATTTGAAATAATCAAGAAACCAAAGGAAAAAAATCAGAAATGAAGGGGTGCCACTCGGGAATTGTGGCACCCCTTCATTTGGACCCCAAAACTCGGTAAAAACTGAGCAATTCATTATGGTTGAAAGGTATGGATTGGGCCCCCTCACCCCCATTAACGATGCCTTTGGTCATATATGTATTTGTTGTGTTCCCTTATATATATATATATATATATATATATATATATATATATATACATATACACACACACACACAAAATATATATATATGGTGGTAAAGCCCTTTGGCTATGGTGTATAGAGTCCTGGGTTTGAGACTTGTAAGGGCTGTTTATTTTGTTGCGGGCAGAACAAGGGCTGTTGGATACAGAGTGATTAAGTCACTTTTAAGCAGTTTTAAGTGGGTTTGCGTGGGTTTGCATGGGTATGAGTGACGGTAAGCAATGCTAACGTCCAGTGAAATATTTTTACACACAGCCTCTGAATTGCTTATCCTGTGTAGGCATTGCTTACCCCCTGTGCAGACAGGTTTAAACCTGCTTACTGCTGCTTAAAACTGTTTACTCTCTCTTACTCTTGCACTAACTTGGAAAGAAATGAAATATGGGTCTTGGGAAAGTGGTAGATTTGGACATTCTATGAATTTATTCTTCATTACACATTATAACTTTGTTTAGTATCCCTGATTCATGTGTACGTATATTGTATGGGGCACTTGTGTTTATCTGTGGATTTTACCACATTATAACAATGACACCTCACATTTGCAGATGATGCAGTACTCGACTTCACAAATATATGTTATTTAGTAGGTTATACAGCAAAAAAATGTTCATATATTGCTTTCACATGGAAAATGGAATTTACTACAGTGAGGATCAATCCGGAAATGACTGCTCGCAAAGCAAACGCTCTGACTACTAAACTATTGGAGAACTGCTTCATCTGAATGTATCTTGCTATTTATCTTCTTGTGCTATTTAAGCTACAGTATGCATAGCTAAGCAATGGGCAAACCCGTGCACCTAAGGTTAAATTTAATCTGTTTGATAAAAAAACTTTCTCTACTGTTATTTTCTTTAGGAATGGACATATTACACTTATTGCTGTGGATTCCTGCATGCATCTGCACATTTGGCAGACATCCTAGCAAACCCCCATACCTCTCAACCTCTTCATGCAAAATATCTGGACAAAGCTTGACAAAATGAGGTACAACTAGGGACATATTTTAAATATTGCTCTTATAAACTTAGGTAAGTTGATAGAGTAACAGGATTTGTTTTATCATAATATTTCTGACGGATTTGGTGTCTGAAATTCAAATGTATGCCATTATTTAATTACTTCAATCCTGACATCATCCCAGTGAATTCCCAGGACAAATGGGGTACAGGCCAACTGTATGGGTGAAAAATCTGGACATTCTGTGAAAATCTGTACAGTTAGGAGGTATGCAACCTCCAAAGAGCGTTCTCACTCATCGTAATTGCTGAACGGCAAGTCTTAAGTGCAGGGGCATGTGTATTGTGAGAGCTCTGCTCTCAGACACATCCCCTACACTTGTCCATGTTCTGTGTCTGTTTAGGAGCAGAGGCAGCATGACTTCATTACTATGCATGGCGTGCTGCCGTGCTGCTCTTAAACAGTCGTTTCCATGCAGGAATAAATTATTCCTGCATGGAACCTTACTGAATCCCAGGGTAAGCAGGAAGTAAAGGGAGTATTGGATAGAAAGGCTAGGGAAATCTGTGAGAAAATGAAATATATATATATATATATATATATATATATATATATATATATATATATATATATATATATTTGATATACTTTCCCTAGAAAACTAAGACAATAGAGGGAATTTAATAAAGCCTACACAGACTTTTTTTCTGTGTAGGCATAGAGGCACACTGCTTACATGAAAGTAAGCAGGTGTGCGACCAAGTAAACTGAGCTGAGCGGCACGCACAACTGTACCTACATAGAAGTATCCCTGGAATGCAAATCACTTGAGAAGCAGGTGGATTTCATGCAAATGAGGGAGATAGAGTGATCCAGGAAGCAGATGGGCAGTCCTGCAGACCTCATGTTGGTGTCCATAGTGTACACAGAAACGTTCTGTGTAAAGGATGTAAAAAAAACAACAGGGGCCAAAAAATCTCTGGTAGATTGGCAGAAATAATATAACAGAAACAGATAAGTGGAAAACTATCCACTGTGTGTTCAAAACCATATGGAAAATAATTTAAAATAATTTTATTTTTTTAATAATCAGGGTATGCTTCTGCAGTGCACCACAGTTTGCAAACATGCTTTTATGAAAAAATAAAATAAAAATAGTATAAAAAAACAAAGTTAGTAGTATGTGACAGTAATGTATTATAGGTCCTTGGTTCTGTTGATAAAGAGGCCGTGCCTGGAACCATGTTGTTTCTAGGTTGTGTGCACAGATCCCTATGCGAATAAGCTGGGATTTCTGAATAGCACAAATACGTATCCATGTCTGCAGGTCCCATCCGTGTATGCACAGAATCATGTTGGTGTCCACAGAAGAGGTAGATGACATCAAAGGACAGTGTATCTGAGGACTTGTAATCTCATTGGAGCTCAGCAGCACCTATTTGCATGGTGTGGCACTCTGCTGAGCAGACGGTGTATACACTGACTGCTAAGATTTGTTTACCTTTGGGGCACATGTTTCACTGGGTTTGAGCATGTTTGCATGGCTTGTCTCTGTGCTGAGTGTGACTTTTCATGGGGACATACACAGAGTGCTAAGCACTGTTTACCTTTGTGGCACGTATTTGCTTGGTGCACCACAGTGCTCAGTGAGGAAGGCTGTTCAAAAAATAAAGTTGGCTGAGAAAGGCAATGATATCTTAATTACTGATTACCCCTGTTTCATTTAAACTACAGCCATTAACGATGATGTATTTGGCAGGTAGAACGTATCATAGGTAGCTAATCACACATGCTGTACCTACAGCAGACCACCATAAAGTTTGCATACACCCTACACTCTGATTTTACCTCCCATACACTCCACCAGTGGAGTACAGACTTGGGAGATTTAACTGAAAGATTGCTAGGGGCTGCTGCAGGTCTGCTACATATGTAGTGTTAGATGCTGAGGTCAATGCTACTGTTGACTGTATGCCTAGACTGAGAAGGAAAAGAGTGTTCAGGCCCAGGATAACCTTCCTGGACCTACATGAGCTGGAGATTGTGTAGCACTACAGGGTGGACAGGGGCATACTACAAGAACTCATTGAGCTCTGCCTTCCCCAATTCGGACCCAGAACCAACAGAGCGGAATCCATCTCAGTGGAAACAAAGGTATGTGTAGCATAGGATAATAGCTACAGGTACTTTCCAGCTGGGGACATGATGGCAGTCTCTCAGGCATCAGCATCCAGGGTACTCCACTAGCTCCTGGATGCCATGCTACCACATGCCAGTGAGCACATTTATTTTCCCCTCACGCCTGAGGTGAGGCCCAGCAGTATGCAACACTTCTACCATGTAGCCCACTAACCTGAGGTACTGGATGCCATCAATTTCACTCATGTAGGAGGGTAGAATCTATTTCAACCACAAGGGTTATCACTCCATCAACTGGCAGGTCATATGCGATACCCAGGGCATTGTCATGAATGTGTGTGCTGCGAGTCCAGGCAGTTATCATGACTCCCATATTTGGCACGCATCACAGCTGTACCAGATGTTTGCTAGAGGGGATATCCCACATGGCCATTTGCTGGGGGATGCTGGCTATGCACTGTAACCATGGGTGATGACACCCATCAGAAATGCACACACACCAACGAATGTCAGAATGAGGCACACACACAAACTAGGAACATCATAGAACATGTGCTTGGGCTGCTGAAGTCACAGTTCCGGTCCCTCAATATATCTGGTGGAGTCCTGCAGTACTCTCCAGCCACATGTGCAAGCATGTTCACAGTATGTGCTATGCTACACAATATGATCCTGCAGAAACAGCTGCAGCAGGATCAGCAAAAGGAAGGGATACACAACCCCACACAAGTACCTAGATCACCACAGCCACACCCACAGGAGGACTCCGAGGAGGGAATCCCTGAGGTTGTCCCTGTAGGCAGACATAGGTGTGCCCAGTATGTCCTGACCTTGGCCAAGAGACAACACATAGCAGATGCACTGACAACCTAGGGCTCTAGGGACTGACACCTTACTCCCACTAACATACATATTAGTAAAAATAATACCAGCGAGCCCACTCAACCTGTACCTAACCATGTATCAGCTGTGTACTGTGTACATCAGAGTCAGCCCCGAACTAAAGGTCTGCCAACTGCTGCATCTGCAAGGTAAGTCACACACCTATTCACCACTTGTGAGGGGTACTACCATATGGTAGGATATGTATGGACCTGCCACATGTATGCAAGGGAATATAGTGGGTTACAGGGGCTACTTGGAAAGATCTAACAGCCACTCGGGACAAAAGATACTCTGTCAAGTAGTATGTTTTCCTTAATATGCACTAGGCCACATGGCTGAAAAGTCAACTACATTATTCAAGGGAGATGGCAAACATTGGGGTCACATGACAGTTGCAGAACTGTCTATGCCAGCAGAGCATGGGCTGGTCATCCCACACCACCAACACATCAGTGTACTATACAACTGCTGTAACAGTAAATCTGCAATGATATATCAGCAGACCAGCCAATTTCAGGCCTGTGTCATAGAACCTGGCCACATGCTCTATGTCTCATGTAATGCAGGGGTGACAATGTATAGGTTCATAGGTTCATAGGTAGGTACTAGGCTATTGGCCCTTGGGCCTATATAAGCCTAGCCAAAAAAAGTTCCCTGGCTTTCAACACCCAAGAAAATTATTTTCCTGTGCCCCTGTCGAGCAGAGCCACAGAAGTGATCCCTGGGTGAATTTCCTATTTCACATCCAATTGTCAAGATTTTTCTTAGAGAGGCCTAATGAGGAGCTTTGTTTGACATGAATGGGTAGTCTTTTCCAGAGCATGGGACGTTCTCTATGTCTGTATGCTGTTGATTATGTGCTGTATGACACATCCCTGTTTGGCATCCTGTGTGGCTGAGTAGGCTAGGGTCATTAGCATGGGTGATGGTGCTGATGGTTTGAATCTGACAGAATCCACATCTTTTGTATGTGAGGTAGTCATATGGTGCTGTCTCCACAAACTGTCATACCCCTTAATCTGTTACTGCATGAAAACTGGATGAAGCCAGACAGAATGAGGGGACACAGGGCCAAAACTAGAGACTGGTTGCATCAGTACAGCATATGTGAAGGATATAAAGTCCAACACTCAAATGGCTGTAGTTAGTACTATTCACTGACTGCCTTATACAACAGTTTACTGGAAGAACACAAATGTATGAGGAACAGGCCAGACATATGGGGTGAAATGCTGGACATTATGAAAAAACATGTACAGTGAGAGACATACCTCTTAACTGCAGAGTTTTGCCTCATATATTTGGTCCATTCATAAAATTGTGGTTTTCTGGCAAATTAGTGGCAAATAAATAAAGGCTAAAGTTAGACATTAATGACAGGCATTTGAGTTTCAGACTTCATGCCCTTCAGAAAATTCATGTTAAAGCAAAACCTGGTATTCTATCACCTCTCTAAGTTTGTAAGTGCAATATTAAAAAAAATGACCCTAGTTTGGGGCCTTTGTTACACTTTTATTAATGGCTTTGTCCAGATTTCTTGCTGTAAGAAGTTGAGAGGTATGGTGAGAGGTATGCAGGCCGTCACCCTGTAGGAGGTGTTACATCATGTACCCCAGTCACATATTAATTACAGCACACAGCCAGGGAATGTCGTGGACAATGTCAGGGAAGCGCTGTACAGTAGAAACATATGCAGCTGCCAATGTGTGTAGAACACAAAATCTCAGCCTGGAGTGCAAGTAGCTCTGGCCTGGAGTCATCTTGTAAATACTGACAATCCCACCGGGCATGCTCCCACACTTAGCTAACATGAGTGCAAATCTGTTGCCTCTTCTTCACAAAGACCTGCTATGTGGAAATACGTCTGTACATTCAGAGAGCTACCTCTACATATCTGTCTAACCCTATCCCCCTCCCACATGCACAGTGTATCTATCAGTATGTACCCCATATACATATAATCCCTATATCTATATATATCTATATCTATCTATATCTATCTATATCTATCTATCTATATCTATATATATGTATCTATTAGAATAATACATGGAATTTTGATAGATATGTACAGACGTCATATACATAAAGTGCACACACAGCAACATTTATAGAGACACACACACACACACACACACACACACACACACACACACACACACATATATATATATATATATATATATATATATATATATATATATATATATGTGTGTATATATATTTATATTAATGTGGGGATATATGGATTTCCCCACATACCTTTGGAATACTGAGGTTATCTGCACTCACACATCAAAACAGTTGTCCAAAGGAACTAAAACCAAGGCTGTGACAGTACATATTCCACTCTCCCAAAGACCCCTGGTCTGGTAAGAGCTGCTAGAATGACTAGCCTTGAAATTGACTTTCAGATTGAATGTCAAAAGCTTGAAACAATGTTCCTTAATTGGGGTTACCCACAGGATCTAGTGTGCAGTCTGATTGATGAAATTAACAACAAGAGAAACAGGGGGATATATAGACCCATCCTATTTTTTTAACAGGAAATTAATCGTATAGGTAATAGAATTATAGAAAACAGAGACACCAATAGAGAATATAACTTTATAAGTTATAGTTTCATCACACCATACAGTATTAATGCACAGGAATTGAAAGACAACTTATATAAGAATTGGGAAATTCTAGAAAATGACCCCTTTACTGGAAAAAAGCTTGTAAAACCACCCCAGATAATATTTAAGAAGGAGAAATGTTAATAACATTTTTGAGAACCAGTCTTATAATTTCATTAGGAACCCGGGTATGACAAAATGTCTGATGTGCAATTTTTGCAAACATATGGAAACAGGGCAGATGTTCTATATTCAAAACAAAAAATATTACCCCAAAGACAAATTCAACTGTCAGTCTAAAATGATAGTGTACTTAGCTAAATGTCAACAATGCCATATATTCTATATAGGGAAAACTATCAGGACATTGAGAGAAAGAGTATATGAGCATTTTGTACAGTATTAGTCATAGTAAGTCAGAGAATGCTCTTGCAAGACATATAATGGAACATCCAGAACATACATTTAAGTTCCAAGTTATAGATCAAATTAGATCAGATGGAAGAGGTGGACCTGACAGCCTTCTATTAGAGAGATTAGAACTAGTGTGGCAACTAAATACAAATGCCTGTTTATATCCAGGCATAAATTAAATTTATTCTATTTTATGCATTTTGAGACAAAAAAATCTAAATAGATGCACTTAATGCAAGGACAGTACAAAATACAAAATACAAGACACTTGCAGTGAAAGGGATTAAAAAGATTTTGTATTTATGTGTTTATATAAACGTTTTTCTTGGGAACGCAAGTGCAACTATTTAATAATTTAGCAAATGCTATATAACATTTGTCTATTAGTCTATATTTTTGAATGGACTAGAAACAGTGCATAGATCGTGTTATATGTACCAAGTGAATTGTAAGTGACTAAAATGTTTCGCATTTATGTGTAGACATATACTTTTCTTGGGTATGCAAGCATAATAATTCAATACACCAGCAAACGCCATACAAACAATTGATTAGCAGTTTATAGCTTTTAATGAATTTGAAACAGCGTACTAATTGAATTATATGTATCATGTGACTTAGTAAGAAGTTATAGTAAAAGTTAAAGGAGTAGTAGGAGAATTTAATTCATCTGAAGAAGTCTTCACATTCAGAAGATGAAAAGCGCATAATTTTACTTGCTTGTTTTTTATTGAGCTGGACTTGTTCAAACAACTGTTATTAGATCATTACTAATAATTTACAATTTGGTGAACCATTATTTTCAACTGAAGTGGAAATGGAACTGGTTGGACAGAGGGTACTGTCCAGACTGTCGTTTGCAGCTATACTTTCACAAGTTGACCCTGCAGAGAGACACAGGTGAGCAGGTGTTGTACAATGGTTCAATGCATGCCATGGACAGACCATCTTGTTCCTGGTCACATGTTTGCCTGTCTAACTGCAACCAGCCACATATGGCTATACTGCTAACTGTACTTACATAGCAGGGATAGTGACAGGTACCCCACTCCTAGGACACTAGATACAATTACAGTACCAGGGAATATCACTCTGCAGGCCACACATACTGTCTAACACAAGCTACTTTGCATACTCTACAAGTACTGTGCCTGCAATCATGTGTAATAGTACCATAGGTAGGGGTTCTAATCTCACATCAGCCTAGTCTGAGTTTGTGTGTGTAGATATATCCTCATGCAGCAATACAGACAAGCCCATATGGGTTATCTCTGTGCAATGACTATGAATTTTATAGCCCTGTGACTAGCTGCTGGCCTCTACATTGCCCTCCTCTACAAGGCATGCTGATGTCATCCACCTTAAGAGTGCTGGCTGACACTCTAATATCTGTTAAAGTATGTGGCACATGCGATAAGTACTGCAAGCTGTAGTGTGTAATAGTAAATTGGCAGGGAGTTTAATCTCACTTCAGCCAACTCTGTGTGTGTGTAAGCATATTCCCATGCAGCAGTATGGACAAGACCGTATGGGCTATCTCTGTGCAATGGTTATGCATTTTATGGCCCTTTGACTAGCTGATGGCCTCTATATTGTCTTTCTCTGCAAGGCCTGCTGATGTCATCCACCTCAAGAGTGCTTGCTGACAATCTTCTATTAGGTAAATTCAATGGGAAATATAGTAAGTACTGTGAACTATAGCGTGTAATAGTAGATAGGTAGGAGTTCTAATCTCACAGTAACCAACTCTGTGTGTGTGTAAATGTATCCATGTATGACACTACAGATATGGCTTTATCAGCTATCCTTGTACAATGGTTATGCACTTTTTGGCCCAGTGACTAGCTGCTGGCCCTAAATTGCCCTACTATACATTATCATAACCAAAGTCCGCCACCTGTCTGACCCCGATGCAGGATATTTGTAGACATGTCAACTTCATCACCACACCTTCTACATTTATAAATTCAGATAACCTGTGGCCAGGGTAGCAGACCTTATCACAAAGTATGAATGCATGAATATGCTGACTGCCCCCATCATCCCTAATAGACTGTCATACACATATGCATCTATGGTGCCATGCATGTATACTGCCATACCTTGCTGATGTCCTATTTCTGCATTGCTGCCATGCCATCCTATGCCACTGTATTACCACCATGTGTCCATAGTGTATCCCCTCAGAGTCCTGGAATTGAAACATACACAGGTCCATCACACAACTGTAATTCTGTGACACTACAGCCAGACCAACATCATGCAACAAAGATACACAAAGTATCATGTGTAGTCATGACACATGCCAGCATACAGTACCTGTAGTGGCCAACAAGTGGCATGGTAAAACAATACTGCACTACAGAAGTATATGTCAAGTGATATAGAAACCCTGTGTATCATACACATAGTAGCATTGCCCTGCATTGATGGCATGGTTGGCAGGGATGTGGCACAGTTATCATCACATGCACAAGGTGTTGTGTGGGGGTGTTGGAGGCCTAGGCTGTGCCAAACAGTTGACAGGCTGTGTGTGAGTCAGGAGAGGGTGCAGGTTAGATGGGTCATGGAGAGGTGCCATGTGTGTCTGTATGTGACCTGCATGTGACAGTAGTGTTTGAGTGTGTGCATGTACACAGTCAAGCCCAGTGTTAGCCCTATACATGTGTATGTTGGACAGTTGTAGACCGTACATGGTAGAGTGGACAGTTCACTATCTCCTGCCATGAACACGGAACCTGGCTCTGCCAGGATTAGCACTGGCACCACCATGGCTAAGGTCAGATGAGGTGCTAGTACCTGATGGTGACTGCAAAATGTTGGGGCTGTGTCCCCCATGGGACCAGCCAAGACCACATGGTGTGGACAGCACACTTCCCTCTGTAGCACTAGAGGTACTGCCACTATGAGACTGTGGCTCTGCACAGCCACGTGGACTCTCAGCAGATGGCGTCCTAAGTTCATGTGTCTGATGCCCAATTCCAACCAGATGTTCCAGCACAGACAATGTGCGGTCCAAGACAGACACTGTCTCAGCCCACCGTCTGCCCACTACATCAGTGAACCATTCCAGGGTATCCCCAATGCAGTGGAGAAAGTCACAGATGTCTGAATGTGCTGTGTCCATAACCCTAGGCATCCATCTGGTTTTTCATTCAGGACATGTCTGTGCCTCCATGATGGCCCAACAAATGTGCCAAGTGACCCATGATGTGACACCTGTGACAGGTGGTGGATGGACAGCAGTCCTCCTATGAGCACCCCTGTCAATCTGCCTGTGTGAGAACTTGCCAGTTGTCTTGCTATGGCCAGTGTCTGCAGTCACTGAGGCCATAATTGCCACATTGTCCTGTTCAGTGCCACCCATCACCCTGTGACTGTCCAATATCTGTGGCCTCTAGGGACTGGGTTTGTGTGGGTATACTGGGTATACTGACTGTGTGTGGTGACAATGGAGGAAGAAGAGAGATAACAACCTCTGTGCAGATTCAGCCCCTGACAACACCTCCTGTGCCTCACTTTGTCCGCCATCATCATCAGAGTCCAATGAGAAACTGACATTAGCTTGTGAGAGGGACAGACTCCAACTCCCCTCTTGTTACCTGTGAAAACCAAGACAAAATCAATACGTTACTACCTGCTCTTTGATGTATGGTAATCCACAGAGAATCATACAGATGAGGATCCAGAATGACATAACCAGTCACATATCTTCTCATCTCTGCTCCCATGCATAACAGACAACCTCACACCAACATACACAGACAAGTCAAGCCCTTTGTAACATGCACATCAGCCACATCTAGGTAAAGTTGCAAGTACAATCTGCCTATAAGGTATGAAATATGACACTATATGTGATAGACCTGCACATAAAACCCAGTACACCTATCTTGTGAATGATATGCCAATACTAGTGTCACTGCCTCAGGTATGTAGCATTTCCCTGTTGTGCTTGAACAGGAAGCTAGGATTAATTGGCTCATGTATACCAGGCTGTGTAGCCACTCATAACTATAAGTGCAGACATGCAGAACAGTGTGCCATAATGACAGAAAACAATGCCAACCTGCTGTAGTATGTGTTCCTGAAGGCATCATACCTCTCAACTATACAGATGTTTGCAGAATGTCAAGATGTTTGCCTCATAGTTTTAGTCATTTACACACAATCTTGTGGATCTCTGACAAATATGTAAACACTTTGGGCCTTTGTTTCCCCATAAATTATGGCTTTGTCCTGGTTTCATGCTATAAGAGGTTGACAGGTATTTTAGGCATAGCCGTCAACCAAACAGGGACATATGTCAACAGAAACAGAGACTTAGCCAGAGTACATCAGGGACATTCAGGGATACTTTTAACATGTTAGAACTATGTATGTGAGACAGTGACTGAATGAGGGGTGTTAAGTACAGTACATCATTTGACATTACAGAAGTGTACACCTTTACTCATTGTCACTATATAGTCTGTGTAGTCCACTAGCTTTCATACAACAGCCAACTGTTGTAGGCAGGATTGACAGGGACAGAGCTGAGATGTGATCAAAAATCAGGGACAGTTGAGAGGCATGCCTGTAGGTGTAGGACAACAGAGTATCACTGACACATCATTACCATAGATCTAAGACAGGCTTATTGCTGTAATGTCTATTCCCCAAACTTCCATCCTCCCACCCACATCCTGTTATATGGAGAACTCTATTATATACCTGCTGGAGTGCAATACTTTTTTGCAGTTTGGTTCTAGTATACTTTTTGAAATCTGCTCTCCAAGGGAGTGATACTCATATAGAGATGTTCCCCATAAGCAGCTGCTTGCCTTTTTAAGGTACTGTTCATTAGCAGGTAATTTCCTCTGCACCAATCTGTCTCTGAGAATTGCTAATTGTAGCCAAAACAACTGAATTGCACTATCATTGGCTAAGACATGCCACCACAGTGCAATATACAAGGCCTTCATGTAGACCTGGGACCCTTTCTTACTTGTTAAGATGGACATCACTGAGGTGTGAAGAGTACAGCATTGCAGAGGGTAAGTACCATAACTGTCAACTGTATAGATTTATGGAGTATGTCCACAGTTTCGCCTCATATGTGTGGTCAGTGTCCCATGACATAATGGTCATCTGGCAGTTCACTGGCAAACAAGAAAAACACAGCACAGCATTGAAGGAACACAACTTTAATGACCAAGTTAAGCACTTTCTTCCCGCATTCATAGGGACTTCCTCAGAACAACATTGTCAAAAACACCCAGCCTTTAAATAAGACATCAATTAATCAATCAATAAATTACTTACACTATATTTTAAAATTTAAAGTTATACATTAAATTCAATTAAATATTTAACATTCTATACACATTTAATGCCCTATCAGAAAAAAAAAACATTAAACACACACTTATAAGTATGTTAAGACATAAGGACATTATCCTAAAATGTTTTTTTAATTTTAAAACACATGAAATGGCCGTAGCCTCATTAATGCCTGGATACTCAGTTGCATTTAATCGCAACTGCCATTTTAGCTCACTTAAGTCCAGGTGAACATCCAAATTTTTCCCTTGGGGATCTTTTACAATTTGTTGTTTTATTAAAATTTGAACACATGGTCTGTATATTCTTTATGTGTCTACTCAGTGCATTGGTCATCCTGCCATGTTTAATATCCAAAACGAGGTGTGCAATTCTATTCTTAAAAAAACCTACTGGTTTTCCCTATATAAAATATGGGGTGGTTTTGACACTTTGCTACATACACCACATTTTGACTACAACAATTGTAATGCCAATTAGTAAACATGGCTGTCCCATTTAATTTAAAGCAATCACCAGCTTCTAAAATGTGAGACAAAAATGTGCACATCTCACACGTAAAATTCCCTTTTACTCTATGGTTGTAAATATTACTTTCCTTTCCACTAGTTTCTAAAATGTTTTTAAAAGATCTATCCTTTCTGTATACTATTTTAGGTATATTACCCACTCTTTGCCCTACATTTGAATCATACTTTAAAATTTCCCAATTGTTCTTAATTATTTCTGAAACTTCATTTGCATCCTGGTTAAATGTAATTATAAAACTCAGACCATAATCATTGGTTGATCTACCCTCTCTAATAATATGGGACATTGCATTAACTTCATGTCGACCTGCTAAAATGGGTTTATATGTACCTTCCATACGCTTATGTATAACTTCCTCACTTATTTGATTTAATAATTCCACTGGGTACTGTCTCGTCCGGAAGAGCTGCATAATAAACTGTACCTCATCAATAAATTCAGTATCGGAACTCACCATTCTGGCAGCCCAAACCATTTGCCCCTTAACTATCAACTTTTTTCTGATGGCATGGGTGCTAGCTGGTGAATTCCAAATACAAATTTGAAAATGTGGGTTTTCTGTAAATAGCTGACACTAGCTTTTTCTCTTCTACATTTATTCTTAAAACTACATCTAAATAAGAAATGTGTGTCCTACTATATACATAAGTAAACTTTAGGAAATCCACTGACGTATTGATGTACTCAAAAAATTAAGTTCAACCTCAATTCCTTTCCACACAACAAATAGATCATCCAAGAACCTGGTATAATATTCAATCTTGGAAAAATAGACCCCCTGCATGATGAACGCATGTTCCCAATAGGACATGACATAATTAACTAATATGGGGGCACACACTGCCCCCATTGCAACTCCTGTTAGTTGCTTGTAATATTGTCCTTCAGAATAGATGTTGTTAGTTTTTAGCACAACTTCCATTAGGGGTACATATTTATTTATTTGATCTTGATTGTATAAGCCGGTCTTTAATGACTGGATTTCCAGCCATTCCAAACCCTCCTGGTGTGGTATAATGGAAAAGAGGTTACAAACATCTATAGTAACCAATTTAATGTAATTGCATGGTTTATTGGTTTTCAGTTCACTATATAAGTCTTGATTTACTAGGTTATGCTGTCTGAGGAAGTGCATGGACTTTATGTACGAAAGTGCTTACAATAAACAGTTTCTGTGGATTGGTTTCTCTGCTTTTTTTGTTTTTGTATACAGTTTGGTGTTTCTTTTGGATCTATTGTAACCAACATTATGTTCTCATCTACTGCAATCCTGTCTAACCTTTCCAAGAATTGCCATGAATCTCTAGTGATGTAAGGGAATGCCGTCAATCCTGTTTGTAAATTCACATCCACAAATTTACTAATGAAGCAAGTTTTTGATCGTTTTCCATCAACTATTGGTCTAAACTTTGGGTCATTTAATCCTTTATGGATCTTGGGTATCCCAAATATATTAGGTACCATGGAGTGTTGATTCCTTATATAACTAAATTCCTCTTCATTTATTTGTCCCTGGTATAACATATCTTCCAATATTAAATCTATTTTTTTTAATCTGCTCTATGAATCTCATTTAATGAAACTTCCAAATAGGTTCCATCCATAAATAGGACACTCATTCCATTTAAGTAATCCCCTTTGTCCATAATGACCACACCACTACCCTTATCTGGCATCATTATTTGGATGTTTGTATCACTGGCCAAATCTATTAACAGTTCCTGCTCTACTTTAGTCAGATTATTTACATATTTTTTATCTTTATGTTTGTAAACCTGCCTTATATTTTTCTCACATACTTTTTCAAAAACCCTCATTAAGTTGTTCAAAGGAGGGTTAAACACACTAGGCTTTTTTAGCCTATGCTCATATGTTCCAGTTACATAATCATTACCATTAAACCACACTTTCAAATTCAATTTACGTGTGAAGCATTTCAGGTCTATAAGAGTATCAGCTACCTTCCCCCTTCTACTGGGGACATAGGTAACCCCTTTGGCTAATAAATTAGCATGCTCCACACTTAATACCTTACCAAAATAATTGTACACTTTAAAATCTTTTGCTTCATTAACAATTATTCATGGCTCAATCCCACTCATAAAGCCATCATAATTTTCAAAAGGTTGAGTTATTATATCAAAAACAGGACATACATTACATAATCTTTACTAGAATTTGAATCAGGGTTATAAACCACATTTTTATCATATGTAAATTCATCACTTTGATTATCAGTGTTAACACCTTCAGATGCATAGGCTACATTATTTGTTAAATAGTCACTAGTTATTTCATTTACATAAACAAGTCCCGCATCAGCACATTTAAATGCATTATCATTTGTAAGACTTACGACTTTCACAAGTGCCAAGGCCATGTCCATTGGTTGATCTGCTGCTGACTCTGATTCCTTCCATTTTTCCCTCTGGCCCCTTGTGCCACATAGTCCCTGTAAGTTCTCCCCAAAAAGTGGACCTGCTATTCTTTTCCTCTCAACCTTTCGGACCGCCTCAATCCATCATCCATTGAATTAGACTGCTGGAGACACATACGTTGCTCATGATGTAACCTCATCACTGAAATCACTTCCTCTTCTCCACTCAGCTCCCTATTGGCTCCTTCACATTCGTGACATGACAACCTGGTGAAAACGGATATACCTTCTTTTTGGAGTACTCGTTTATGTCTCTTTTAATTTTATTCATCTTTCGCACATATATGTTGGCACAGACTGTCAACACTGGCAAATACATTGGAATAATTGATCTGATGATGATCAAACATTGAGTCACCCTGAATCTGCTTATTTTTCTCATCGAGTTTCTTTGATAATTTATCCATTGCCCAAATATTATGTTTCACCATGAGTTTCATACGCTCAATACCCTTCCGGTCAAACAAACCATGCAGTTCATTAAAAAAATCCAAGATGCCTTCTGCGCCATTTGGATATTTCCATATCCGTAAACCTTGTGGTATCTGCTCCAGTTCAATATTCCTCTCTAGGTATGCTATTTCCATTTGTAACTTCTTAAAGGCCAACATATCCTTTTCAAACTGCTTCAGTTTTTCTACAAATGTCAGCGACCCTTGCTGGGTCGATAAATTACTTGGATTTTTCAAAACGAAAATCAAAACCATTGTTTTTCCAGCTTACCAAGTTGTTGTTATTCATAACCTTTTCCTTATTAACTGAATTTACCACATCACCACAATTCAAATCCTGTACTTCCTGAATCGCCTGTTCAGGTTAGGAATATTGTGTAGGCTGGGTCAAAAGGTTACATCAAAGAAATTACCCCTGCACGAAAGGCAATTGCACGGCTCCAGTAATATGAAATCCAAAAGCCAAAAAATGAGCCAGCAAACTGTGAGACTGAAATAATATTTATTCAATGAAAAAACAAACCGGTTTTGGCTGATATACACCACAGCCTTCCTCAGTGTAACTAAAATTAATTGAAAATGATCCTTTTATAGATGTATTTTGATTAAGTCAAACCTGTGATTGGGGAATCAAAATTGTTCATTTAATCCAGGTGGGAATAAACCACCCAGTTTAACAATCCACTTCTTTTCTTTTGTATCAAGAATGGAATACCATCCTGCTTTGTTGGATTTATTACCTTTTATAATGTCTATGACCATGAAACTGAACTTGGCAGATAAATGTTTTGTGGAATGTTTAAATAAAGCACTATTTATTTTTTTATTCCTCAAGTCACTAGTGTGTTCAGAAATTCTCAATCTAAGGGGCCGTGAAGTTTTGCCTATATAGAAGGCACCACAGCTGCATGTAGCTAATTAAATCAGCCATTCGCTGCTGCAATTAGCAAAAAAGTTAATGTTGTAGACTGTGCCACAGTTCTTACTTGTAAATTGTTTGGACTTCAAAACCTTTTTGCAATGAGTGCAATGACCACATGGATGGCATCCTGTGAGCACCTCACCCCTGAGTGTAGTTTGTACTTCTTGAGAGGATATTTTGGAATGTGAATGTTTATAGTGGTTGAAGTGTGAAGCTAGATTTCTGCCCTTACGGAATGAAAAAAAAAAAAAAAAAAAAAAAAAAAAAAAAAAAAAAAAAAAAAAAAAAAAAAAAAAAAAAAAAAAAAAAAAAAAAAAAAAAAAAAAAAAAAAAAAAAAAAAAAAAAAAAAAAAAAAAAAAAAAAAAAAAAAAAAAAAAGGGGGTTCGGGTTGTTTTAAAAAACCATTGTTTGGTTGTGATCCCCCCTTAAAAAAATTTAATTGTTTTTGTAAACTTTTGTTAAAAAGTCAAAACCCCCTCCCAAAATTTGGCTCCCAAAGGGGGAACGGGCCTTGTGTTTTTTGGGGAAAAAAGGGTTTTTCTTTTGGGTTTTAATTGGAAGCTGGCCTGAGGACAATGTCCCACCCTTACCCCTTAATAATAAAAATTCTCAACCCTGTTTTTTTTAAAAGGGGGGCCCGGGAACCAAATAATCCACCTTTTCCGGGGTTTTTGGGGTTTTTTTTTAATAGATTAAAAGCCAAATTTATTTATATTTGGGCCCCAAACCTTGTTCGCCAGAAAAAAAAATGAAAAGTTTGTTTTTTTGGTTCAAATTAAGTGAATTCCCTTTTTTTCTTTAAGTTTTTAAACGTTTTGGTAAATAAATTAAAAACCCTTTTATTTTGTAATCTTTGGACAAATTACCTTTAAATTTGGTTTTCCTGGTTTAAAAGGGGGCATAAATAAAAAGTTTTAGGGGTTTTAATTTCCAAAAAGGCGGGTGCCCTTAAAAAGAAAATTTTGGTTTTAAAGTTTTACAAAAAAATTATTAATTTTGGGCTAAAAAGATTTTTTTAAAGTAAAAAGGGGAAGCCGGGAATAAAATTGAAAACCTTTAAAATTCAAAAGGGTTCTTTTTGGGGTTTTGGGGGAAAAAATCGGGGTTCGTATATTCTCCCCCATTAATTTTGGGTTTTTTGTGTTTTTAAGTTTCAAAAGACCTCTAGCCGTTTTTTCCCAGGTTTTCGGTTTTTGTTTTTTGGGCCAAAAAGGGAAACCCGGTAGGGGATCTTTGGGGGTGGGTGGCCTGGTTTGTCCAATGTCCTTACCCTTGAAATAAAGAAAATTCATCATTTTTTTAAACTTTAAAGGGGGCCCACTTTTAAAGAAAATTAACCTTTGGTTTGTTTTTTGGGGTTTTTTTTGGGCCCTTTTTAAATCTGCCCTTTTTTGCAAAAAAAGGGGCCCAATGTTCCTTTTGGGTTTTTTGAAATATTTTTTGATCTTTGGGGTTTTTAGTTTTTTTAAAAAAAACCCCCGATAGGTTTTTGGGCAAATTTTGTTCTATTTGGAAAGGGGCTTTCCCCCAGTTTTGTTGAACTTTAACCCCCTTGGTAAAAACTTCTTAACAATTTTTAAGTCAAAATGACTTTTTGTCAAAATTTAAAGCCAAAGGGCCAAAAAAAAATTTGGGGCCTTTTTTAAAACCCCCCAATTTTTTTGGGGTTAAAAAATCATAAATTTTTTAACTTAATTTTGGTTTTTTGTGTTTTTTTTCCAAACCCCCTTTTGGGTGTTTTTTTTGGCCCATTTTTCCCCTTTTTGATTTGGGAAATGGGCCAAAACCCTGAATTTTTGGGGGGATTTTTTCATGTCTTATTGTTATAAAAAACATCAGAAACCCCTGGAATTGATTTTTTGGGGTAACCCCTTTTTTTGGTTTTATTTTCTTTTAAAAACTCCCCTTTTCAAAACTAAAGGGGTTCCAAGTGAAAACCAGGTTTTAAATATTTTGTTTTCCATTTTTGGTTTTTTAAACCAAATTTATTTTTTGGGAAAATTTTTATTGTAATGGGGGTTTAATTTCCAACCCAAAACCCTTTGGGATTAAAATTTTAATCTTTGACCTTTGGGGAAAAGCCACTTAAAAAACCCAAATATCTTTTTATCCCCTTTGTTTGGCAAAATTAGCCCTTCCAAAAGGGTTGGAATCCATACCCCCTTGGGTTTAACCTTTAATATTGTTTAAAAAATTTTGGAATGAAAAATAGTGGGGCCCTTGTTTTTTTTTAAAACCCAGCCAGGTTTTGGTTTTGGGAACCCCTTTGGTTTTTTTTGAACAACCCAAATTCAAACCCCCGGCCTCCCATACACAAACGGTTTTTTTGGTTTTTCCTTTATGGTCCCAATTTTTGGGTTTTTTAAAATATTTAATTTAAAACCCCAAAACCAAAAAATTTCCAGGAATTTTACAAATTAAAAACCCTTTTAATAAAAAATTTTTTTAAAAAATTGGTTCCATATCAGGAACCCAAATTAAAAAAAATTCTTGGAAATATTGTTTTAAACAAAAATAACAAAAAACCCCCTTCCCAAGAGGTTTTGGCCCCCAAAGGGGTTTTTAAAACAAGTTGCCTTTAAACCGGGGGCTCCAAAAAAATTATTAAAGGGCCATTTTAAAATTGTGGGGCCAAATTTTTCCCCAAATAAAAAAAACCAAAAACAAAAAAAAATTTTGGGGGAAATCTAACAAGAGAAAAATGTATTGTAGTGTGTGTGTGCTATTGTTATCAAGCTGGAATACTGCTATAAAAGATCAAGGATATGATGTAATAAATTATCTAAACCCTAAATACACAGATGTATGAAAGAAAAACAATAGCAGACTCCTTACATACTATCTATAAATTAAACTAAACTAGATTAACAGTTCAGTTTGGTTTTAAACACTTCAAAAATAGTCATTGCATCTTTAACTGCCCCTAGTCTAGTATAATTTCTTAAGAACATATGTATACTGTGATACAGAAACACAAAAAAAATTTTAACAGATATTATTAAATGAAAATAGCATGTAATTTAATAACAGCAATTTCCCTTTTGTTATGTGTCCAACATTTTTAAAACCGACAGTACACATCATCCAGACCCTTCGTATCTCACAGCATAAATGTTCCTCATATTTATTCTAATGCAAATCCCTTAATCCTGATGTACTAAAGTTAGAATGTTATTTAGTCACACATATATGATATATTAATCTTCAAAGAAGCCCTTGGTCCGAACAATAGCTCTGTTTTTGTACTAACTGTTGGTCGCAATGTAAAAATGGCGGCCGGAAAGCCAAAAGAATAGTCAGAACTGGTAAACACCAAAACGTATATGCATATACACAAAGTCACCCAAATGCTCAAAAAATTATATGAAATATAACCACATGTGGCCATTTGTGCCCCAAACATGAGCAACACAGGAAATAATAAAAAACGGCAATTAGAAAAAGGCGATGAATAAACTGAAAAGACACTTTTTGTTAATCCGAGTTTAGCAGCCAAAAGCGTACTTCAAATAATGTAACCAGAAGCCTCAAAAGCTTTTTTTTATTTACCCAGAGTCAAGAAGCATCCATTGATGTAGACACATACATAGCAATAGTGAAAAAAGTCTTGAAAACTTGTGTAGACAATCAATAGTGTACAAAGACACTGGAATATTCTACAGAGTGATCACAACCTAACTAATGTTGTATCAGACAGATGCTATTTTTCATTCCGTAAGGGCAGAAATCTAGCTTCACACTTCAACCACTATAAACATTCACATTCCAGAATATCCTCTCAAGAAGTAAAAACTACACTCGGGTGAGGTGCTCACAGGATGCCATCCATGTGGTCATTGCACTCATTGCAAAACAATTCTGAAGTCCAAACAATTTACAAGTAAGAACTGTGGCACAGTCTATGACATTAACATTTTTGCTAATTGCAGCAGCGAATAGCTGATTTATTTAGCTGCATGCAGCTGTGGTGCCTTCTATATAGGCCAAACTTCACGGCCACTTAGACTGAGAACTTCTGAACACACTAGTGACTTGAGGAATAAAAAAACAAGTAGTGCTTTATTTAAACATTCCACAAAACATTTATCTGCCAAGTCCAGTTTCATGGTCATAGACATTATAAAAGGTAATAAATCCAACAAAGCAGGATGGCATTCCATTCTTGATACAAAAGAAAAGAAGTGAATTGTTAAACTGGGTGGTTTATTCCCACCTGGATTAAATGAACAATTTTGATTACCCAATCACAGGTTTAACTTAATCAAAATACATCTATCAAAGGATCATTTTCAATTAATTTTAGTTATACTGAGGAAGGCTCTGGTGTATATCAGCTGAAACCGGTTTCTTTTTTCAATGAATAAATATTATTTCAGTCTCATAGTTTGCTGGCTCATTTTATGGCTTTTGGATTTCATATTACTGGAGCCGTGCAATTGCCTTTCATGCAGGGGGAATTTCTTTGATGTAACACTGACTTTTCTTATTCCTTGCTGGGGGTCTGTGAGACTGGTGTGAGCTGCATGTCTTATCTGCAGCTCACAGTAAAAGAACTAAAATCTGCTGATTGGAAATTGGATTTATCCACTTTTTTACTACTTGGCCATATATTTGTTTTTTCAGTGATTAACAACAGTCCAGGTCGTTTGCTTGGCAGAAGAGCCATTTTGCTACATGAGGCAGTCTAGCAGCAGAAGGAGAAATTAAGTCTACATGAGTTTTCAAGACTTTTTTCACTATTGTTATGTATGCTTCTACATCTATGGGCACTTTCTGACTCTGGGTAAATAAAAAAAGCTTTTGAGGCTTCTGGTTACATTATTTGAAGTACGTTTTTGGCTGCTAAACTCGGGTTAACAAGAGACGTCTTTTCAGTTAATTCATCGCCTTTTCTAATTGCTGTTTTTTATTATTTCCTGTGTTGCTCATGTTTGGGACAAAAACGACCACATGTGGTTATATTTCATATAATTTTTTGAGCGTTTGAGTGACTTTGTGTATATGCGTATACGTTTTGGTGTTTACCAGTTTTGACTATTCTTTTGGCTTGCCGGACACCATTTTTACATTGTGACCAACAGTTAGTACAAGAACGGAGCTATTTTTGGGACCAAGGGCTTCTTTGAAGATTAATAGATCATATATGTGTGACAAAATAACATTCTAACTTTATTGGACTAAATATGAGGAACGTTTATGCTGTGAGATACAAAGGTTCTGGATTACGTGTTTGGGACTTTTTATGCCAAAGTATAGTCTGTTTCAAAAATTTTGGACACATAACAATAGGGAAATTGCTGTTGTTAAATTACATGCTATTTTCATTTAATAATATCTGTTAAAATTTTTTTTTGTGTTTCTGTATCACAATATACATATGTTCTTAAGAAATTATACTGGACTAGGGGCAGTTAAAGATGCGATGACTATTTTTTGAAGTGTTTGAAACCAAACTGAACTGTTAATCTAGTTTAGTTTAATTTATAGATAGTATGTAAGGAGTCTGCTATTGTTTTTCATTCATACATCTGTGTATTTAGGATTTAGATAATTTATTACATCATATGCTTGATCTTTTATAGCAGTATTCCAGCTTGATAACAATAGCACACACACACTAAAATACATTTTATTCTTGTTAGATTTAGGCAAGCATTATCTTGTCATGGTTCAAGCAAATTTATGAAGAGACAAAACTTTTGGCATCTATCAATGTGGATACTGGCATTAATAATTTTTGTTGGATGTCCCCCGGGCTTTAAAGGCTTAATTCTTTTCTTTTTATAACATTTGATGCCAGCTCTTGGATGGTGGTTATTTACTATTGTTTGTGTTATGCCCTATCTCCAGATTTATAATCGGCTCCTCGGCTGACTGACCATTTTTATATTTTTTTATTCACGATCAGATTCTTTGATTTGTTTTCTGGTATTTTATATATTGGGTTGATTAATATTTAGACCAACACATACCATATGGACCACAGGCCAGCTATGTGTATGGCAGCCGGATTTGGAATGGACATACCATTGTTCTGAAAACCACTAAGTGAGTCACAAAACCAAATCTGAAAACTGGGTTCAAGGAAAACACAAGGGCTACTATTGTTCATTCTATTATTAATACAAGTATTAAGTACCAATCGGAATAATATGGCTTAGCATTGCCATTGCATTTGGCAAGAGCTAACTTTGTCGTTAAACATTTGCATATATAGATATTTAAAGGATTTTCTAAGTGGATCCATAAGCATCTAAGGATTCACAAATTAATCTTTATAGGTTGTTGGTTGGTCTATATTAATACTCATTATCAATAAAGAAGTTTTTTCCAAGGTATAATTGTTACCATAATGGAACTAACAAAAATATTAACAGGTTTGTTAGCTGATAGGGAGTACTTCGGAATCTTTGGATTGGGTAGTACAAACAATAATGATCCAAATGGGGTTACCCTAGGCCCGGAATCCAGTTTTGGCTTATGTTTTGATAAGCTACATAAGAGCATGAGGTCTCTCAGGTCTCATGTCTGGCATTCCAAACTCTTTAAAGCATATATGGCCAAAGGGATTACACCAATGTGACTATGGATTAAAACACAACCATTAGTTAATGAGGCTGATGATGAGTTGAACAAACAATGGGGGGACATCCAACAACAAGCCACTATGGGTTTCGTTGAAGCCCTGGCTAAATTCCACAACAGAGTCATTGACCAACAAATTGTAGAAGTCGCCAAGTTATGTTCCGAAGCACAGACACATGAAGGACAGCCCTTCTTCATTAGCAATATGAACAAATTAGCCAAAAACCTATCTGGTCTTGAAGAACAACTAAAAACTAGGAAGATCAAAAAATTTCAAAGGGACCAAACAGATTATCAGCTTGGTAACCATTTCAGTATCAGCAAACAAGTCAAATTTCAACAAGCACAAACTCAAACTCCTAAAAGAAAATGACCAAGGTCGATATTGAAAAAGCAACCTATTGACACAGGGTCATCTACTGATGATTTGTCTTCATACACAGAGACATGCAACACACACCAGACTCACCCACCCCAAAGAGGGCATACAGTTCGGCCCCTTTAGGCCCAAATACAAAAGAGCAGGCAGAATACATGCCAGAAATAAACAACATAGATTGTCTTTTGAAACTAATAACACAGAAATAACCCAAAATGTCAATGTTCTGAATATATCTGATCAGATTTTGTCCACCACACAAACTGAACTTCTGAATAAAGGTTTAAATTTTATTCCTGGCTTCTTGGTTACTGAAGATCTTTTAGCACAAGCTGTAATGTCATTTTGTAGACTTATACACCTTAGATTGCATTTTGAAGATTCTACTGACCTTGGTGTGGATAATGAATTCATTTATCATAAATCTAGATATATGCCTCCCATGAATCCCACAGTACACCAATTTCAAAGTAGTGTTCTAAAAGATCTACACTATCACAAGGGTGAATTTATTTAAAAATGTAACAATCTCTCAAAGATCGAAAGAGATGCACTATTTGAACTACAAAACAACAAGGACATTGTCATTCTTTCTGCTGATAAAGGTGGGGATGTAGTAGTAATGAATTGGCTTCAATACGATGCAGAAGCAAAAAGACAACTTCAGGACAGGTGATATTATCTTGAGATGCCCCTGGACCCCACCTGTAAGTTTAAAAAACAGATAGATGAATTTCTATTATTAGCTAAGGATGAAGGTATCATTAGTGACAAAATCAGGCAACAGCTTACCATTAAAGATCCCATGAGCCAGTATATCTATTTTTTCCCAAAATACACAAGGATCCTGTTAAACCACCTGGGAGACCAACTGTGTCTGGGAGAGGCTCTGTTACTGAGCCATTGTCATTATTTCTTACCAAACAACTTAAACCTTTATTGAAGTGGGTCAGGTCACGTATACAAGACACCACTGAGTTTCTTAAAATCATCTCAGACACCCAACTTGAACCTGAATGGTTGATGTGCACTCTAGACGTCAGTGCCCTTTATACTAATATCCCTCATGCTGCTGGCTTAGAGGCCCTTGAATACTGGTTAAATAAATCAGAATTGTATCAGCCAGGATTCAATATTTTTTTATTAGGCCTGACAGAGCATGTCCTATACAACAATGTCTTTTTCTATCAGGACACCTGCTATTGGCAAATTAAGGGTACGGCCATGGGGGCATCTTTTGCCCCATTTATGCTGACCATTTTATGGCCTTTTTGAGGAACAGCTTATTTACGATACAGGCCATAATTTGTACCTGACAGAGATGGACATATGGAGGCGTTATTTGGATGACTGCTGGTTGGTATGGAGGTCAGATGCGGAATATTTGTCTGAATTCATTCAATACTTAAATGAAAATAAATGGGGTTTACACTTCATGGTTAACTTTGACCCAAGCACAATCACCTTTCTTGATGTTTCTATTTCTAGGAAATCAGATCACACTTTATGTACTGAAGTTTTCCAGAAGTATCCCCAATATAACACCCTCCTCCATGCATCCAGCTTTCATCCACCTCATATAATAAAAAATATCCCCAAATCCCAGTACATTAGAATGAGACGTATTTGTTCCACTGATTCCACTTTTCAGGAATACAGACAGGATCTGACCCACAGATTCAGGGATAGGGGCTATCAGATGGGACATTTCCTACAGGCCAGCAATTGTGCCAATACACTCAAAAGAAAAGACCTTTTGGAATATAAACAACATGAGCAGCACAGGCTGTCACCTATCAGGTTAGTCACTACTTATGGTAGGAAGTCTGACTTGTTGATCAATAGTGTACAAAGACACTGGAATATTCTACAGAGTGATCACAACCTAATGTTCTATCAGACAAATGCTATTTTTCATTCTGTAAGGGCAGAAATCTAGCTTCACACTTCAACCACTATAAACATTCACATTCCAGAATATCCTCTCAAGAAGTACAAACTACACTCAGGGGTGAGGTGCTCACAGGATGCCATCCATGTGGTCATTGCACTCATTGCAAAAAAGTTTTGAAGTCCAAACAATTTACAAGTAAGAACTGTGGCACAGTCTACGACATTCACCTTCTTGCTAATTGCAGCAGTGAACGGCTGATTTATTTAGCTACATGCAGCTGTGGCACCTTCTATATAGGCCAAACTTCACGGCCACTTAGACTGAGAATATCTGAACACACTAGTGACTTGAGGAATAGAAAAACAAGTAGTGCTTTATTTAAACATTCCACAAAACATTTATCTGCCAAGTTCAGTTTCATGGTCATAGACATTATAAAAGGGAATAAACCCAACAAAGCAGGATGGCATTCCATTTTCAATACAAAAGAAAAGAAGTGGATTGTTAAATTGGGTGGTTTATTCCCACCTGGATTAAATGAACAATTTTGATTACCCAATCACAGGTTTTACTTAAAATACATCTATAAAAGGATCATTTTCAATGAATTTTAGTTACACTGAGGAAGGTTGTGGTGTATATCAGCCGAAACCGGTTTGTTTTTTCATTGAATAAATATTATTTCACTCTCACAGTTTGCTGGCTCATTTTTTGGCTTTTGGGTCAAAGGGTAGCCTAATCTACCAAAAATATTACCCAAACTGATTGTTTTTTCCATCAATGCGTTAATTTGCATAGAGTGTACAGCTAATTACATTCAGAAATGCATATAACTGAAATGCAAAGGTTAACACAGGAGAATCCTGAGAGAAACACACTATAATACCTTAGACATTACTATTGTAGGTTCAGATCTTAGTGCAGAACAAATATCATAATGCATTATATCTTGAAGTACAGCTCCACATCTACACTTTAGCAGAACAGTTTTTTATTGGCCAACCTTCTGTCAATTCATGGTATTATACTCGTGTTTACTTCACAGGAGTTCTAATAATAAGTTTCTTGACCAACAGCTCAGCATACACACGTCTGGTGCAACAAAGCTTTATTAGGGATGACATGAAACAGTGATTTGTATACATCGAACAGTCTTTATTGCTGAAAACTTTAAATAATGCAGGTGTTGAAAGACAGCTGTTATTCCACAATGAATGCAGTACTAACTTTATTACTTTAACAATTCTGACTGCAGTTGTACTTTATTTCCTGAAAATTATAAATGCAGTTATTTATTCCCTTCACATTATGAATGCAGATGTACTTTATTACCAGAACATTATTAATAATACAGTACACACGTTATTCCTTAACATTATTAATCTAGTAGTAACTTTCTTTCCTTCACATTAGCAGGTTTCATGCTTTCATCTATATTGAACTGTACCTGGCATTACCCACTTATAGCCGTGCAGGTCTGAACAGATTCATTACAGTACAGTCAAAACAGTATATACCTACTGGCAGTTACTACTGTACTCTTTCTTAATTATTTTACTATATATTGCAGGATATGTCTGTACTCACCACACTCGTGATGCAACTTGGCCAGGCACCCTGCATGGGCTTCAAGGTTGGTAGCTCTCCCCTCTGCAGCTATGGGGAGAGAAACACACCATTATGTGTACCTGTCTATAAGAGATTCATACTAGGCTTTGGTAAATCAATGCTTCCTATACTTACATACTTGTGAGGGACTGTTGTCCCAAGCATCTTAGATCCACTGGACCAAGAGTTCATCCTTATTATGCTTCAGATCATCGTAGTGGTGACACTTCTGCTTACAAGTGCAAGGGATACCAGTTGAACTGGTAAGGTCATGTGCTAGCTGGTCCCAGGCCTCTGATTTGTATTCCGACTCCTGGTACTGGCCCTTCAGCAGCCAGATGTCATGGTCTTTCATGAGGAGACCAACCATGACCCTGGACTCCAACATGCCCCGCTGCTGCATCTGGAAGCACACACCATCTCCAACTCCTGCCATAGTTCCTGCACAGGTCAAACTTCAACAGTTTCTGGCTGTTTTCCTGCCTGTTCAGCTTAAATAAGGGTGTTTTCCCACCCTTTACTACCATTGGACCATTTTTAAGAATGCTAAGTGAAGCTTAGCACCGTGCAAGCTGCTAAGCTTAGCTGAACAGTACTTAAACTGGCATTGCTTAGCATTGCCCAAATCAGCTAAGCCGAGCTGTGCAATGCTAAGTACTGCTAAAACGGGTCCTGTTTAAGCATTGCTTGGCAAACCAGTGTTCATTAAATATAAAATATAATACCTTATTATTATTATGCATCTATTTTACTTATATCTCCTAACCTTATGTATTTGTTATCTTGGAGTGTGACTTTAATGTACTGGACACCTGTGTGTAACTGGAGCTTTTCTTCCCAGGTCTCCACTGAAAATGGGCTTCTGGCCCAGCTGGACTAACCTGGTTAACAAATGTCAATGTATACATAATTAAAACATATATTTTTATCACATTTTGCTATTGCATATAAAAGCTGAATGGCCTGTCTGCGTATGCGAATCATGCACCTACTTCATACAAGGCCGTGACTCTAACCATTTAGCTTCCAGGGATAAGGTGACCATAGCTATACATTTATATATAACTCTCAGTTACTTTTAAGCACTGCTGAGAACTGCACCATGTCGCACAAACACAAAAGAAAAAAGAAAAAACATATATAATTAACTTTAACATTTCAGTACCATCCAGCACTTTAACAGCGCAGAGAGTGTGTTACTTATTTCCGGATACTGTAACACATCCCCTACACTGACTCTGTAACTGTGTTGCACATCTCTCTCTCAGTAGCGTGCCTTCATTAATATGCAAGGCGTGCTACCAAGGAGGAGCTTCTGACACCGCCACAGTACACTCCATGTAGGCTTCCCACTATTCCTTATGGAGTTTATTCAATCTGCACCATTGTCCCAAAACTAGATCTTGATTTGTCCTTTATTAAAATGAAGCACTCTTAACTAAAATAAAATTTATACAAGGAGATTTTTCTAAAGAGATCTAAGACAAAATCAAACAAGTTAAACCTAATAAAGCCCAAGGCATAGACCGACTAATAATAGAAATACATAAATTATCCCACCCCCCCATCTATTCTCTCAGCTTTACATAAAACCCATATAGAAATAATCCTCCCTCATGGAAATATTCACTAGTCACACCTATACTAAAAGAAAATAAAAGTCCTCAACTTTGTTCTTCGTACAGACCCATATCCCTTCTAAAGAATGATTATAAAGTTTTAATGATTGTCTTTTCAGCTAGATTAAAAAAAAACAATATTGCAAATAATTAATTTAGACCAAACTGGATTTGCATATCTGAGCCAAACTCATGACAACATGAAATGATTATTAACCCTTATAGATGTTTTAAATAACAAAAATGAAGAAGTTCTTATTATTAGTGTAGCCATTGAAAAAAGCCTTTGTTTCTTTAAATTTGAATTATTTATTGAAAGTCTTAGGATAATTTGCTTTTCCTTTTTAATTAATTTATTTTATTAAAATATTTATAAAGATAACAAAGCTTACATTAAACTAGACCCTTTCACATCAAAATCAATTTTCCTGAGTAAGAGTACTAAACAAGGTTGTCCCTTGCTCTTATCTTATTTTCTATATCCATTTGAGTTCTAGCAATTTTGCCAGAGATATGCCCCTAACATTTCCTATCTCAACACCAGCTCTAAAAGGCTTACATTTTATAATAATGCTATTTCAGTCAAACCCAGGTCTACACTTAATCTAAAATCCAAGTTTATAAAACAAGAAAGAAAATTACAAACAAACACACTCTCACATACAAACACACATACAAGACAATATCACAGGTAAATAAGTTACTTCTTTTGAGCATTTTGGAATAACTACAATGAATATTACTGAATGAATAAAAACTACAAATTATAAAAACATGTTAAACATAATCCCAAGAATAACTAATAAATGGAACAAAACTCTCATATCCTTTGATGATAAATTTCAATTAATAAAATGATTCTCTTTCTTAAATTATTATATATAATACAAGCTTTAACCCTATATTCTGATAAGCCACTTACTAAAGACACTGATAAATAAATACTAAAATGCATATGGTTCCCAACCATAGTTAGTGTAGCCCTACATAATCATAATAAACCTTGGAACTGGGGAGGTGATAACTTTTCTGATGTAGATACAATGCTAACGCAGGAGTTTTTAAAACTATCCTAAATTGGATTGATCCTAATTATAACTCAGACTGGAAAACCTTACAGTTAACTTACTTAATACAAATGATGACTTAGAAAATAATATCAGTATAAATCAAAATAAATTCTTTTGGCATTATCTTTGTAACAACATACAATATAATTCTGCCTCCCCGTTATCCTTTTCTTTTATAAACCACATCTTAAATTCTTTCAGAGATATCACACTCTATCATATTCAGCAAAATAGATTTAAAACATTGCCTTGAGACTATTATTCCATTTAGTTTTTGTTGTTGTGTCTTTCGGTCTTTCAGTTAGGGGTCGCCACAGCGGAACTTCGGTCCGCTAATGTTTGGTAGTGGATTTTTACGTGCCGAGTTACCAGCCCTGATGCACAACCTTCAATGAAGGCATGCTCATTCACGCATGCCTCCACACAGAAGACGCTTTATCTGAGAATTGAATGGGGCGTCTTGCTGTGAGGCAACAATACCCACAGCACCACTATCGCGGGCCATTTAGTATAAACAAAATATTCATTAATAAAGTCTCCACACTTAAACTTGATTTCTAGGCAATATTTTAAAGATATAAAAGCAAAAGATATTCAATAGCTTATAAATGATCATAATTTGTATCCTCAAGATTGGTTACTTTTACAGAATATTAAAATACAAGCTCAAGACAACTGTTTATTTTCTGAACATTCATGTCATAAAGAAAACTCTAAACTAATTCAACTTTTCTGTGAAATATTATACAACATCTAATGACCCACCACTGGATCAGTAAACAAGGAGCCTCAGTCCTTACCATTGGCACCAGTAGGGGACATACACTGGGAGGATGACAAGTGCACATAGTATTTCCAGATGTAGCTCTCTGTATCAAGTGCAGTTTCCCTTAAGAGCACACAGAGAGCACAGTCAGTCTGGGGCTGATTTCTCCATCTTTCTCCAGATCTCTAGTAAGACTCCCTATTGCTGCAACTATTGAGTTGAGATCTCATCTGAGTGACCAAGCCAAGACCTCCAGCACCCTCTCTGTCCAGCCAGTGTTTTGTGTTCCTGCCACTTAGCTGAGACATGCACTCTTTGAACTTTGATTTACACACACACACACACACACACACACACACACACACACACACACACACACACACACACACACCTGAGAAAGACTGGCACAGGTTTACTATCTATGCCCTCTTCTGCCCAGACTATAAGGTAGATTCTACTGCCAGCAGTCACTCATTATCAGCTACTTTAAGGTCCTTAACAAATGGTGTCCAAACTTACTGTGTAACACTAATATTAATACAAATGATAGTTTGGTCAAGAGCAATGCTATTGGGAGTGGCCCACACAGTGTCACCAAATAAATATGCACGTACTCTCAAAACGTAAACATCTCTACACAGATCAGCCACAATGAAAGGTTTAAATATATTTAATAATAAGTATTAAAAGAACAAGAAAATACTGAGTATATATTCACAGTGACATCAGAGTTCAAAACCACAGGGACTGTTTAAAACAACATTGCAGGACAGTTTCAAATAAATAAATGAAGAAAATATCTAAATTAAGTTTTGCTATATTCCTGAGTATCAAAGAGAGTTACTATATTCTAGAAACCTACTTTTAGAGCAAGGCAGATGTGTGGTGAATGGTTCCTGTTGTTGCCAGGTCCAAGACAGAATAAAGAATGCTGTGTCTCTCTAAAAGACTTCTTAAATTAATATCTCAAATATTACTGCTCGGATAGCTTGCCAAATGACATAATTTCTTGTTATCTGACTCTATCCCAGGTGAACCCCCACCCCCCCCCCCACTGCTGGAAGCTAGCAGTATTTAGCATCTACCTGTGAAAATACATAGACCTCAGATCTCTGGCAGTTGCTGGAAGTCATAAAACAATTGCATTCCTTCACATTTCAAAACTAGTAATTACTTCACCCTAAAGACAACGCAGAAAGCTCCATAGTTTTAGACATTGTGTTTTCTTTCTGCATTGAAAACTGAAAGATATCATCTTCTGTTGTATAGCCTATAAAGTAATTTAATCTCAGCTATTTTTTCTGAAGTTTTGCTGAACTAAAGTTAACCTCCTGTGTTCCAGTTTCCACTGTTAAAATATATACATTTTCACAGTTAGAATAGCACATGTACATTTTTGTGCTATTCCAGTAGGACATGCTGTGGTTAAATTTTAAGTACAAGCACTTTATAACATATACACATGACATACAGTTCTAATACATTTGTAACACAAGCATTTTATAGGAATCATGTCAATATTCACAAATGACATATAATTCTTTGCAAAATTTCAGACAAATGGGCTGGCAGTATCTCCTTTCATTACACAATAATCCAGTCTAATGTGGAATTTGATGATTTGCTATAATCTGTGGAGCTATTAATTAGTTGTGTGAAACCAAATAAGTTCATGCTGGATGTAGGGGAGTTAGAATTTATGTCTAACTAATTGACATTCACATCACTTAGTATTATTTTTCTCTTGTGGAAGTATTATGGCTATCCAGTGTAGGATATATTCCACTGTAGCTGCAGTGGCACCAGGAGAGATATAAAGAACAGTAATACATACTAGTTTATAATTGTTTGATTTCAGGAAATTAATAAAAAGATCTGTTGAATTTAATTTTGGTATTGGTTTGCTATAATGGGAAATGTGGCTGTTGTTGGGAAATATTAAAGTTATAGCATCACCGTTCTTCATTATGGATGATATTATAGCTGGAAGGTATAATTTCTGAATATGAATCAAAAAACAAAGAACAGAAATGTTCACTTATTTAATAAAATAAAAACAGATTCAAACAGGTTCAAAAGAGCAAAGATTTCGGGTTTCCCCTTCCTCAGTGCTTACATAAAACAGTTTCATAAAAGCATTTAAATAATTAAGACACATAGGTATAATTCCTGAGTCATTTATGGTGGGTTTAAGCCAAGTTTCAGTTACAGCAAGAATATTAGGCTTATATTGGGCATTCCATGCATGTAGCTCAGCAACTTTATTTTTTATGTCTCTAACATTTTTGTCAGCAAAAGTTAGATTACTGGGGCTGGGAGTTGACCATTGTAGGGTTAGAGTAGTGTGTGGACGAGAATTATCTTGATATTCATTGTGATAGGTGGGGCCAGGATTAGGTGAATGCCTGGTCCTAGAAGGATTTATGTATATTTTGGAATTATTAACACTTATTTTTTGGAAATTAGTTTTCTACTTAATTTTGTTTTGGTTTGAGATGAAATGGAGTTAACCAGTCTATATTTAGAGAAAAGGTAATAGGAGTCAATAAACAGATTTGATGTGATATGTGGAGAGTGTAGGAAGGAAGTAAAAATAGTTGGTTGGGACAGAGTTGGAGAGATGAGTCATGGTAGGATGACAAACGGCTCAGAAGGAGGATAAGAATAGATGATGAGCTGAGGTAGAGCCTTCAGGTCAAATAGTAACAGAGATTAATCAGTTTATAGCCAGTACAAAGCAATTAACAAGAGGTGCAAAGTAGAACAGGTTTTCTTTCATTTCCTGAATGCAGAAACCTGGCAGCTAGGATGACTTAGTAACTGGAAATATGATGTAGTCTATTGGTCAACAGAAAGGACAGTGGCCAACTTAGCAAATGACCCTTAGAGTGTAAGGACTACATTTTTGGAGGTTGGGATGTCAAAGACATTTTCCAGCAAAGGCAGGCAAGTATTTAACTAGTTGAAGTTAATACACAGAAAGTTTCTTCAATTTAAATTTGCTGACATTCTACAATGACAAAATTCACAGTGAAAAGTTTTGGGAGTTGGGCCTTCAGGCAGAGCTCCTGCAGTGCTGGTACTAGATGTAGTGACTACAGGTTCTGAAAGGAAAGAAAAGAGGAAAAAAAAAACTGTCCTAAACTTGTAGTAAGTTCACTGCCAGTTCATTTTAAATACAACAATAATGTCCTAACTCTGACAGCAAAGATGCTAGCTTTGAGGGTAAATCTCACCAACATAATTTTCAACAGAAGTAGCAGCCAACAACAAACAAATCAAGCAAACAGCACACTGAAAAAGCAATGGCAGTAAAGCAATCCCATCAGTGTCTGTGACCAGCTTGGGCAGTATTATGTTTGCATCTTTTGTTGACAAAATGCCAGCACTAATAATGGACTAGATTATGTCAGATATATGATTAAATATGGATGACTTAAAGAAAATGACACTGGTAGTCACAGTGGCATGACTCATCACCATATTCAATAATTTATATATCTGAAGGTATGCTACCTTATAGAAATATATATATATATGTATATGTATATATATATATATATATATATATATATATATATATATATATATATATATATATATTATACATATATATGGATACCTATTAAAAGTACGAAAGGTACAAAGTGCAAACTCTCAGATGATCAAAAATGTTGCAAATCTAAAATGTAATTGTGGGGGGCTGCGCCCCTCAAACCCCCCGCTAAATATATATTCCAACTCCGAGATCGCATTACAGTGAAGAAAAGGCAAATATTCCGATCTTCACTGTACTGCGATGAAAAAAAAACAAACTTCGATTTGGAGCATTTTTGCTCATCTGAGCTTTCGCACTTTGTAACTTTCGTGCTTTCAATATGTGACTAATATATATATATATATGTATATATATATATATATATATATATATATATATATATATATATATATATATATATATATATATATATATATATATATATATATATATATATATATATATATATATATATATATATATATATATATATATATATATATATATATCACACACACACACACACACACACACACACACACACACACACACACACACACACATAACATTCCATAGGAAGAAACAGCCAATCAATGGTTACTTACCGATCATAAAAATGCACCAATAACCGAACAGCTAATTTGAATGGCTAGAAAAAATTTTAGAAAACTATTCTTTGGCTTGGACATGGAAAGTGGAACGAGGAAGATATTTTCACTTTGCACATAACTGTGGATTATAATATCAATAAATTATTTTGTCTTATTACAGAACCATTTTACTTATTGATAAACACATTAGATTTAACTTGGCTGGAAACGCAGAAGGCTCATATGCTGCAATAATGCAAATTTAATCAATGACTGAAACATTTTGCAATATTAAGAAATGTAAATTAAAAAATACAGAGAATAGATAGCTGCAGGGCTGCTTTTTTCTATGTGTTCAGTAATTCCACATTGGGGAGTGCTTGGTGAATTACCAGTTATGATGACATTAAAGTTAAAATCAATTTTTCATGAACTGAGGGCCTGGGATGTACATGAACACATGGAATAGGTATTACTGTTCATAACACCAAGTAATGGGGAGGAAGAGTGCAATGAATGTTGTACTTGGTTCTCTGGTTTAATTGCTGAGCGATGGAGTTCCTATATGACATTTGCATATCATTCTTATTTCCACATGGCTTTTTGCAGTCTACTTCAGTTCTACCTATATCTTAAAGGCCTGTCTTTGGGTGAATTAGTCATCTAAATTACCAAATAGGCATACGTGCATATGACTATGTGTGTGTGTGTGTCAGAGTGTGTGTACTTGCGCGTGTGTCAGTGTGGTGTATCATAGATTGAATGCTGTTCTGTCTAGTACTACTTCTTTTTCATATGCATGAATACTGCTAGCAAAGGCTTGGACTTCTCCTGTAACCTTGAATGAGATAATGTTTGCATTAGACAATGATTAAATGGATGGATAGATCACCTAACAGAGTACCCCTTAAAAAGAACAGTTAAAACTAAAAAGGAATCCATTCTGCCAAGGCTCCAATCAGTATTTTAGGTTATTCTGAAGGCTAACCTGATGGCTCATGACCACTACAAACTTTAACAGTATTGTCTGTTCAGTGCAAAGCATAAATTCTTGGATGCTGTTATATCTATAAGCTTGCACAATCTAAAGTTTCAGCTGAAGTATACAATGGATGACTTGGTGATCAAAAAATCATCTAAATTATGAATGCATCCTTATAAGGAAGGATTAGCTAATAGAGAAACCTAGACACATACATATATATTATACATGTATGCATTTATAGAAATGTATGTAATATTAATGCATGAGGAAGTTGTATGAAATATAAATGCATGAGGAAGTTGTATGAAATATAAATGCACGAGGAAGTTGTCTTCCTTCATAATACTTTCCCTTGCTCACTGCAGTATAGGAGTTCCACCTGAAATAAGACTGCAAGCCAACATATGTTCTATTCATGCTCAGTCCATTTAGTAGGAAGGTGATCTGCCTACTTTATAAATGTAACCACCTTGTATTGCATAATACAAATATTTACCTTCCACCGAATGGAAGGTGGAGTGCTTAAATCCTGGTAGTTAATAATTAACAGCAAGACCAGGTGGTAATTTGCACAAAGTCGAGTAAACACATCCTATCGTGATGATAGATTATTCAGCAAAGCACATACCTTTTCCATCTAATAAAAAGTTTGTCTAGTTTTGTTTTAAAAAAAAGTCCAAACTCCTTTAACATCTACTTCCTCATTTTTGAGAATATGATTAGATGCTTTATTAGATAACACTCGACATAGACAGCTGTTTTGTTTCTCCCAGATAATTACTAGACTAAGAGGTTCTGTCTGACATAACACTGCTCAGAAAAGAATAAATAAGTTCTAAGGCTTTTCAGTTCAGAATTACTGTCACTTAAGTTTTCTAACTCAGGACGCTTATAATGACATTCCATTGCAAGCTGTTTTAATACTGGCTAAAGAGGTTGGAGAAAATATTAGTTACATTCTTTTATAGAATAATGGGTTATACCTGAAATTTGCTGAATAACGTTTGCAAGATGCTCTGCATTTTTTTTTGGAAATAAAATAGCTGTATCCAAATTTAGTTTGTAGCACTGATCGAAGTACATGGCATATTGTATGACATTATGTAGCACCAGTGTGACTATAAGACATCAATATTTTAAATTGAATAAAAAAATGTTTAGCAATGATGCCTCAGCCTTCATTACACCTGTGGAAATGATTTTATGTCAACAGGTCAAAACTCCAGTACAATGGTTTGCTTGCAGCTAAAGCAAACTGTAATTTAATCTGTATAGTACATACACCAGTGAACACACTAAAAGAGATCTGTAGTGCATGAACTGGGCTAAAACACTCAAGAAACCACAGACACCGCTATATGTCATCAAGTATGCAGGAAATATACCATACTAACCATTATGATCTAGCTATCACATACTGTTTGTCATGAAGTTTCCACCTCCTAAAGTAATGTGCAAGCAAAATGTTTGTTATGGGAAGAGAGCAATATCTATTGAATGTGAAGGCCCAACCATACTGTTATGATATAAATTTGTATTTAAAGACATCTGTAAAAAAACAAGCAAGAAAATATGAGGATGGTAAACATCACTAAAAGTATGAAAGCGGAGGTTAAGAGGGAATCCACTCTGCCAATGCGTACCCTATATGCCGAGAGACTAATTTAAAGTTATTGCATTAATTATGACTATGCCCACCAGTACAAACACTATAGAATTCATTCATGACTATTTTAGATAAAGTGCTGAATGTCAGGTGGCTGATGCATTATACAATTTGGCTTTCCCAGACAGACCCTTCACTAAATAATTAGACCAGCAAGCTTCAGCTGCTGTAGATTACTTTAGCTGTTAGTCCATATATTGCAAGTGAATGGAACACTTCTTATAGGTTGTCTGAGAAGTGGTTTGTAAAGTAACACATACTGAGGTTCTGTAAGCTGGTTATCACTCTGGGTTGTCTGATCAACAAGCTGTTCACTTTTTGTGGGCAGGCATTAGTATGAACCTGTGCAGCATGAATAGCTTTTTATTCCCCAAAAAAAAAACTGTCACTCAAAACTTGGAATAAAATAACAAAGCGATCCAGTACCAGTTAAACTGTTTATTACAATTTATAGATGAACTAAGCGCTTTCACCCAACTAAAATGTATTATATATTTTATAATCAATGTTAAAAACAATGAGATTTTTTAGCATTAATTGACTGCTTGACAATTGGAGCAGTTATGTGATTGGATGAAGGTTAATGGATATGTGTATTTAATGGGAACGATGAAGGAGTTCTTTTATCTCTGAAGAAACCCATGGAATAGTTGGGTGAAAGCACTTAGTTCATCTATAAATTGTAATAAACAGTTTAACTGGTACTGGATCGCTTTGTTATTTTATTCCAAGCTTTTTATTCCCATTGGTTGTCTTGCTCTTTTCCTTTTCTTCTCCCTCCGGAATCACTCCTGATAGCAACATGTTTTGTAGGAGAGTAAGCTTTTGTAGTTTGGATAATGTTCTTTACCCTGTAATATGTTTTTTCTTCAGGATAGCTTTCTTACTAACAACGAATAGATTTATCATTGGTCATGAATGATTAATATGTTCTATCCGTTTTGGTTTAATTGAACATTGAATGTTTTCTCTATGTTCTACACCAGTGTTTGATAATAACATTTTCAAAAAATAAAAAAAATAAATAAAAGATGATAAAAAGGAAAAGATAAAAACTTCAGTTAATAAAATCACTGAAAAAGAATGTCAAACTGGTCGGAAAGATTTTCATTAAAAGTAAGCACAAATAGATAAACATAAGTGATCTGATGAAGCATGTCAGAGTAGAACAAGTCCATAGGCACTGAAATGATGTGTTCCTCAAGGGTGTCGCCTGCTAAGCAAAGGTGTGAGTGCCGGCTACCCTACAACCACAGCTGAGGATCCAAAACATTTGCTGAAAGTCTAAAAGTACCTCCTGAGGAGGGCAGCATGCAACAATAAGCTCATAAGGGTTGGAGGAACACAAGTCATTGAGACAGAGTGACTAACACCAGCATCAGAAAAGCAATATGATATTATTAGGAGATAATGGAGGTTCTGTAGCATAACTATACTGTGTTTGTGATGTGATGTACCAGGAAATAACCTAGTGCCAGGTTGTCCCAGATAAAAGGCATTATAAAATTCAAGGTAAGAGAAGAGGAGGCCAAAGCATGAATGGCTTTGGAGAGCTCATCTTCTGGCATTATATGCCTGAGTTTGGAGATGATCCAGTCATGAAAACAAGATGACTTTGCCAGGCAGAATTATGGATCCAAAATGACAGACAATTTTTTTCAGGATAGCACCAAGGACATATACCTTAGAAACAAAGTCAAATCTACTGCAAAAAAAAAAATAAATAAAAAAAAAGGAAGTGACAAAGCTGATGAATGCCTCAGTGTAGCATGCAATCTATGACCTTGTTCTTAGTTAACTTAAAATAGAATCTGTTAACAGATAGTGAAAAATGAATTGCCTCAAATCATCCATAAGTGGATGCATACTACCTATATGATCCTGAGGGAATGACAGGTAAATCTGACTATCATTAGAAGTCTCGCGGTGGTACAGCAGTAGTGTTGTTACCTCACAGCAAGAGGTTCTCCCGTTCGATTCTTTGCTGAGCTTGGGAGTGCCTTCGGTGTGGAGTCTGCATGTCCTCCCTGCGGTTGGGTAACATTCGAAAGACATGCGTGCGTAAATGGGCGTGCCTTCGCTGAAGGTTCGGCGTCAAGCTGGCACCTCGGCGTTTCATAAAAATCTACTGCCAATCATTAGCAGACCGGAGTTCCACTGTGGCGACCCCTTACCAGGAAATGCCGAAAGACAAACAACAACAACATTAGTTTAGCAATGCTGTGCTAAACCCATCCTATTAACAAGAACCTTCAAGGAGAGCATACACAATGTAAAGATCAATGACGTTGTGGGACTCCGCAATACAAAGACTGACAATCAGGAACTTAATCCCAAGACAGTCATCAAAGTATGGTGCAAAGGATAGGTATTAAGTAAAAAAAAGCAAGGAACAACACCACAGCACCATGGCTCCATGGCACACAGTTCTTAATTAAAAACTTGTAGAAGCGGAAAAATGCTTTAATAAAAAACTGGTAAGTGCTTTCACAATACAAGATCACTTCTTCAGACCATATAAACTAACAATAAAACACATATAAATTTAAAAAGTCATTAATTAAACATCATCTAATCAAAAACTGCATTGGATACATTAGATACAAAGAATTAAAGGCACAATGCATATATATAAGAACTATCTAGCAAGCTTACTACCCTTTAGAACTGGCTTTAGAGTGACTGTTTCATTTAGACCAGCCCCTTTATGTGCAGCTAAATGCAAAATCTACCTAAGTTCTTTACCTTCAGTTTTGTTTGTCAAATCACCCATTCTTGGACTTTCAATAAAAGTCTCAATGACCATAAATTTAAACCAATGATTTTCTCCTTCTACCAAAATGTGCTTTGCCAAAGCACTATAACTATAGCCCTTGTGGACACAATAATAATGATCCCTTATCCACTCTCTAAGCTTTCGGCTAGTTCTATGTAGGAAAAAACTAACCAAAAGCTTAGAGAGCAGATGAGGGATCATTATTACTGTGCCCACAAGGGCTATAGTTATAGTGCTTTGGCAAAGCACATTCTGGTAGAAGGAGAAAATCATTGGTTTAAATTTATGGTCATTGAGATATTATTGAAAGTCCAAGAATGAGTGATTTGACAAACAAAACTGAAGGTAAAGAACTTAGGTAGATTTTGCGTTTAGCTGCACATAAAGGGGCTGGTCTAAATGAGACAGTCCCTTTAAAGCCAGTTCTAAAGGATAGAAAGCTTGCTAGATAGTTCTTATATATATATGCATTGTGCCTTTAATTCTTTGTATCTAATGTATCCAATGTGGTTTTTGATTGGATGATGTTTAATTAATGGCTTTTTAAATGTATATGTGTTTTATTGTTAATGTATATGGTCTGAAGAAGTGATCTTGTATCATGAAAGTGCTTACCAGTTTTTTATTAAAGCATTTTTCAGCTACTATGAGTGTTTAATTAAGAACTGTGTGCCGTGGTGCCGTAGTCTTGTGCCTTGCTTTTTTGTACTTAATACGATTCATTGATGGTGTGGTACAAATTTAGAGTCAGCTCGTTTATGTCGTATAAAAGATTGGTGGTAAGCCATTCAGTAACAATAGATAGAGGTACCAATTAAGACTGCAAATGATCAATCAGAAAACCAGGGTCAATGGTGTCTGTTAGAAAAATATGTATTAATGTATATGTTTAGTGCTTATTAGAAGCTAAAAGAGTTAACACATTTCATTCTATTTTATGTACAGTTTAATTCTGTATGAAATTATAAGATGCTTTTTCAAACTGCAGTATGCTTTCTGAAACTGCAAGATGCCCTCTGACCTAGTATTTGCTAGCACAGCAAAATTCATGTTTATGCCTTTTGGAAATGTACTGAGAAGCAGGTTATTATCTGTTAGGTCAGGAAAATGAATGAATAGTGAATGAATAGAACAATACTGTTTTCTATAATGTGATTGAATATGAACTATCAGTTCTGTTCGTGTTATGAGAACATGCACAGCTGCGGAAAAGAAGAGATACGTAAAACAAAGACTGCTTGAAGAAATGAACTGTAATCTGTACTTGCTTTGTGCTCAAATTAGCCATAGTACCTTGAATGATAACATTGCATAGTGAGAAGTTGTATCTGACCGGTGGTCATCAAGGCCAAGTTGTTTTTCTTAGGAAGTTTTTTTGTAAACCTGATATGCCAGCAGAAAATCATGGACAAATAGTTGCTGTGAAATAATATTGAAAGAACTTGTGATTTATTACTTCAGCTTGGTAGGCAATGTCTTGTAAGAAATGTATAAGAATAGCTTCACTTCCTGATTCTAGTTAGACAAACTCTGTATTAGCACGTTTTTGTCTCCTTGCTGCAAGATTAAAGTGCCTTAACCTGAACCTGCCATGTGTTGATCATTTTGAAGTTATTTTTCCTTTGACAGATTGGTCCTACGGACCGGAACTCTCACTTCGCCTCAGGTCAGATAGGCCAGGTGGCATGAAACCGTACGGGGAAGAGACCACATCAGTTCTTCTGCTTTGAAAGACCTCAGACTGAATTGTCATTCAATAGAGGCCAGCCACTTTTCTGATCTGCGACTGGAGGACGAGCTGGTATACGAACCAGAGACGGTCAATCATGGAGGCTCAGGTAAGGTGAGATTTACCTTTTTTCTGTTTTAGATCAGGGACTTGATTTAAATCATCTGTCAGGAGATTTGTATTTTACAAGTCAGGGACAGAAAGATTGCAGTCTTGTCATAGATCAGGGAAACAGAATAGGTAAGACAGTTATTCTAGATAAACTGTGAAACAGAAAGTCATGGTACCACGTAAAAATAAGAAGGGTTACGTAACACTTTTAACAGTCAGAAAAATGGGTAATAAGTGCACGAAAAGTTCCCAAGACCCACCGCTAACCGAAGATGCAAAATATATGCAATTACAGCGTGCCGACAGTGTTAGATACTACACAAAATGGGTTAATAAATATAAATTTGATGGCAAATTAGAAAAATCCTCGCTTATTAAACTTGTCAAGCAGCTTAAAACCAATGCAAAAGGTCAGGTAAAAAAGCAACATCAATTGGGCAGTCCTCAGGCACACAGGTGGATTGAGGAAGCAAACCGTAGGGAACAAAAAAGTAATAATTTATGTTTCTAGATAAAGAAGACAATAATTTAGTAATAGCATCAGCCCCTCCACCCCCTCCGCTTCCCGCACCACAATATGAAGTGTGTGGACAACCTGGTCCACCTCTGCTATACCCGGCTGCCACTGCAAAGCCAATACCGTATGTCAGGGATCCCATCGAGACTAGGTCTCGAACACATAACTTAAGAGGGGATACTGAGTTATATCAAATAAATTCACGAGCTATGAGTGAAGAAGAGATATGTCCACTCATAGAAGTACCAAATCCTCAGGCAGGATAAGCAGGACAGGACCCGACTCTCCTAGTATATAGACCGTGGACACCAGAAGACATCCGGAAAGCCACAGAGGGAATTCCCCATCCAAAAGTTAATTTTAGAAAATTCTTAGAAGACTTACAGGGCATGAGGTTAAGTTATCATTTAAATGGAGAAGAAGTAGAAAAAGTAGTCAGACAAATCGTAGGTCCAGATTGGCACATGATCAGTGGCAACTGGAATCCCCGTGACGCAGAACACAAGCCACTCCCACATAGCAACACAGAACTGGATAACAGAGTGAAAGGTCTAACAGACCGAATCTCTGAGAAATGGAAACCGAGAGCAGACTGGACTTGCATTAATCAATGCATTCAACAGGAAGGTGAAACTGTTGACAGATATTATGCTAGATTATTAGAGTGTTTTAATAACCATTGTGGAATGCAGGTACCTGAAGACCAGACACATGATTGCCCATATGAGCAGCAATTAAAGAATGCATTTTTGAAAGGCAGTATTTTGCCCATAAGCAGCTTTATTACAAAGCACATGGTAGACCATCGCACAAGTAGATTACAGTCACTACTTGAATATGCTAGACATGCCGAAAGGCCTTTTAACAGTAAAAAGAAAACCCAAGTATTTGCTGTAGAAGACAGAGCAGAAGTTTTTGTAGTACAATCAGGAAAAAAGGGCAAGAAAAATGCCCAGGGAAACAAACAATCTGATAAACGATCAGAAGAGTTTGAAGAAAGAAAGAAAAGGGGTGAATGTTTTAAGTGCGGAAAAAAGGGACATTTAGCAAGGGATTGCAAGCAAAATAAGAAGGTAGCCATGGAAGATAAGGAGGGTGAGGACTGACTATATGATAGTCAAGAATCACTAGAAGGGAGTAACCAAGGGAAGACAAATGCAAACGTGATAGAAGGAGTACAGGATGTGATAGAAGAAATAGAGGAAGTACAAGAAATCACAGATGGTGAAGAAAGTGAAATTTTAGATTTGGCATTATTGAGCCTAGAGCTCTATTTAGCAGACACAAAACCGGAAGTTACACTTCTGGTAGAGGGGAGGGAAGTTAAATTCCTGTGTCACTCAGGGGCTTCACAAACCCTGATAAATCCTTCCAAACTACCAGAAAATTCAGAATCACTTGATTACATATTAGTGAAAGCAGCTAATGGACAGCTGTATCGGGAGCCACTCTCCGATAACATAGCAATAATTGACCCTGTTTCAGGGATGACCCAGAAAAGCAAAATTGCTGTTTCTGCAAAATGCCCAGTAAATCTTTTGGGCAGGGATCTTATGCAGATATTTGGCATAGCAGTAGTACCAACTATGCAGGGTATGGAAGCACAGCGACAAATGGATACTTTTGTGGTGCGACCGGAGGGTGAAACATTTTATTGGTACAGCCAGGACTTAGTCATGACTAGTCCAGGGGCAGTAACCGAAGAACTGATGAATGTAGCCATCAGTAAGTCCCCCTCCCTTGACACCAATAAATAACATTTATTGCACTGTACGCTGTATTATTGTAGCACACCAGGACCTGATAAGGAATATGAGCAAGAACTGTTCAAAAACCATGCAAACAGATTAGTATTACGTAATCTGTACTGGGACATAGAAGGGAACAGTGTAGTTAGCTGTTCATTGCCCCAGGAATTCTTTGCACTCTACAAATCTAATAGATTACCACATGTTAGTTTAACTAAGGACAAGAATGTGAAATGGGCAGACCTTGGAGAATAAGTCACAATGTGGGAAAAAGAGACAGAGCTAGAATTGTCAGAACAGGGAGTACAGAAGTAGAACTTAAATTGGATAACACAGACACACCCAGCTGTACACTTGCAGTCTAGCGAAGACAGCTGATTAGCACTCTTACTAGAAGAGGAAGAAAAAGCTTTATGGAGCATACCAGAAACTCTCTGGTCAACAGGGAAATCAGATGTAGGACTAATTCGTACAGCAGGACCAGTTACTATTACGCCAAAATCAGCATTTAGACCTCAAAAAAGACAGTATCCCTTAAGAAAGGATGCAGAAGTAGTAATCAAACCTATAATGGCAGCCTTACTTAAGAAGGAGTACTGGTAGAATCTCCCAATTTGCCGTGTAACACACCCTTATTTCCTGTCAGGAAAGCAAACGGAGAATGTCATATGGTCCAAGATTTACAAGCTGTAAATGATGCAGTAATACCTGGAGCACCTACGGTGCCAGATCCACACACCCTATTGAATGATTTAAAGCCTCAACAGAAGTATTTTTCTGTGGTAGATATTAGCAATGCATTCTTTTCGATACCGATACACCCTGACAGCCAACATTGGTTTGCATTTACATTTCAGGGGAAAAGGTATACATACATGCGAATACCACAGGGGTATTGTGAGAGTCCAACAATATTTGCACAGGAGATGGCAAGCAACTTGGTGGGATTTAGTCCACCAAGAGGCAGCCAAGTTTTACTTTATGTAGACGATATCCTGCTGGCAGCCCCCACCCAGCAAGAATGCAGAGAAGATACCGTAGCATTACTACAATTTCTAGCCACTCAAGGACATAAAGTAAACAAAAACAAATTGCAGCTTTGGAGAAAGCAGGTTAAATACCTGGGATATGTGATATCCAAAGAAGGCAGAACATTAGATGAAGATAGGAAAATAGCAATTTTACAAGCACCCAAACTGACTACCAAGAAGGAAATTATGTCCTTCCTGGGCACGACTAATTTCTGTCGGAGTTGGATTCCAAACTATGCCTTGGAGTCTGCTCCACTGACCAACTTGATATACAAGAAGCCTATGGCAGCACAAGATTTATTACAATGGACACCAGAAGCAGAATCAGCTTTCTGCAAACTGAAACAACTGATAGCATCCTCATTAGTTTTAGGATTACCAAACTATCATAAACGTTTTTTCCAAACTGTAGATTGTAAGCAAGGTTACATGAGATCAGTGTTAAAACAGCAACATGGGGATAAGCAACGCCCCATAGCTTATTATTCATCACAGCTGGACCCAGTGGCGAGATCCCTGCCCCACTGTGTACAAGCAGTAGTTGCAGCTGCAATGGCAGTACTGGCTTCGGCCTCAGTAGTGTTGTTCCACCCTCTCACATTGAGAGTGCCTCATGCAGTCGCAATTATTTTACTGCAAGAAAAAGTAGCATATCTTTCTCCTCCTAGACATATTTCCTGTATGACTATACTCTTGAGCCAACCTCATATGACAATTGAATGATGTACAACTTTAAAACCGTCTACCTTGCTCCCGACCCCTGCGGATGGCACATCACACAGCTGCCTGCAGGAGATTGAGCAAAAGACACTGCCTAGAAAAGATCTAATGGATGTTCCTTTGGATGATGCCGAGGTGACATATTATGTGGATGGCTCATGCAGGAGGGGTCCTACAGGACAGAACCTAGTGGGGTATGCAGTAGTTTCTGATACTGAGATTTTAGAAGCAAAGTCTTTACCACACAACTTATCTGCACAAGCAGCAGAATTGATTGCCTTGACAAGGGCTTGTACCTTAGCAAAGAGTAAATGTGTGAACATTTTTACTGACAGCCAGTATGCTTTTTCTACTGTACATGTTTTTGCGCAGCAGTGGAAAAATAGAGGAATGATAACATCTACTGGTAAACTGATTAATCATGTGCAATTTATTTGAGATTTGTTAGAATCCATTCAGTTACCTCAGAAAGTAGCTATTTGTAAATGTGTAGCTCATACAAAGCAACAGGATAGGATTTCAAAAGGAAATGCGAGAGCTGATACAGCTGCAAAGCAGGCAGCTTCAGCTTCAGAAGTATTTCTTTTGAGTGAGGAATTACAACCTTCTGAGATTTTAGATTTAGAAATGTTGAAAACAATGCAGACACTTACTATGAAAATAGAAAAACAGAAATGGATAAAACGAGGAGCAATTCTTGAGAAAGGGCTGTACATCTCCAAAGAAGGAAAACCGATTTTGCCGTCTAACTTTTAGATATGCATCTTTGTTGAGCCATGGGCAGTGCCATGTCTCAACAGGGGGAATGGTACAGTTAGTGAACTGAGTGTTCACTGCATATGGATTTACAAACTACACAAAAAACTTTTGTGCAGCATGCCATATTTGTAACAAGCATCATGCACAAAGGGCATTGAAGCCTAAGCAAGGGAGTTTCCCAACACCACCGTACCCGTTCCATACTATCTGTATGGATTTCATAGAACTAAACAAATGTGAAAATAAGAAGTATTGTCTTGTCATTATAGATATGTTTTAAAAATGGGTGGAAGCTTTTCCGACCAAAAATCCAGATGCAGCTACTGTTGCAAAAGTCCTTGTTAAAGAAATTATTCCTAGATTTGGCATACCAGAAAAGATCTACAGTGACAATGGCACACACTTTGTAAATCAAACTATACAACAGTTAAGCCAATACTTCAGAATTTCCTTAAAGAACCATTGTGCATACCACCCCCAATCCGCAGGATTAGTAGAGAGGCATAATGGGATTTTGAAAAACAAACTTAGGAAATTGATTAGTGAGACACAAAAGAACTGGGTGCATTGCCTGCCTCTGGCACTGTTGAGCATGAGAACTGTTCCAAATGCAAAGAGGTTAACTCTTTTTGAAATACTGTTTGGGAGGGCATATTATATACCTCAGTGGAAACCTCTCATGCCTGCAGACCAGGAGGCTGACAGTTCACTTGCAGAGTATATGAGATGACTTTTAAGTAATAAATAACTTTTGCAGTTGAATTCTGTTTCAGATAAAGAACAAACCAGACCATCGGAAGCAGCAGTATTCCTAGGCACGTGGGTCTGGGTGAAAGTAATTCAGAGGAAGAATTGGACTACACTGAAGTGGGAAGGGCCATACCAAGTGTTACTGTCAACACCCACTGCAGTCAAGATCGCAGAGCAAGCATCCTGGATTCATCTGACACACTGTAAATTGGTTAAAAACTTTGACCTGGACAAAAAACTTGTTGCTGTTACACAAGAACAAAATGTCCAGATACGGAACAAATAGGAATGCTGAACAACCTCAGAAGTATTGCATGATCATTCTGTTGGCCATACTGATGACATTAATCTTTTTGTTGTGGCCTTTCCTTTTTCCAGCCACACGAGCTGAACTGAATAAATGTGAATCACTCATAGACTGGCATCTGAACTTTAACACTTACCAAGCAATTAAATATGTGTATGCTGAATCTTTTAATGTTTCAAATTGCTGGATCTGCACAGCTATACCAACAGCATACGGGGGATGATTAATGACTGCTATCCCCCTAGGGGTCAATGAGACCTGGGAAAATTTGATTTTTGATACTACAACTGTAAAATCACAAGACAAAATAGCATTGTACCTACCTGTTACACAAAAGGGAATTGTGTGTTTTTACAAAAATTATACTGTTCAGGTAGGTTGGAGTAATTGTAATGTGACTGCTCCTTACAAATGTTATACCAAAGCCAATAATGCAGGTTATATTTGTGATGCAAACTATGACTCATATCTTGACTCGATACATAAGACTGTTGATGAGGTACAACGTAATCATCTTCTTTTAAAACAACTATCTATTATTGATAAGAAAATGTTTCATGCAGGGCAAGTGTATATAAATACTAAAGTAGAGAACTGTTATTTTGTTTGTGGGAAAAAAGCATACAAATGGTTACCTGAGAATTGGTCCGGCAGTTGTTTTTTGGATTACCTGGTTCCAGCCATATGACACACTGCAGTTTTGCCTCAGGGAAGAATCCAAAATGTCAGAGAGGTCACCAGAAAAAAACGGAAATCCAATCAGAAGGCCCAAAAAACCAGTGGGACGAATTGAAGCAGGCTGGAGAAACCATAACTCCGTAAAAAATAAATATAAACTGACACACATGGACTTGAGTGACACTATTATATCGTGGGCAGGTATAGCCCCTGCATATGGCACAGTGAAATCGATTTGGGAGCTGAGAAAACTGTCCAAACTTCTCGAAGTAATGAGTAATGCAACTTTTTCCACTCTAGAATTAATGACTAATGAAGTGAATGCTATGAGAACTGTGGTGCTTCAAAACCGCATGGCTCTTGACTTCACCCTAGCGGCGAAAGGTGGTACGTGTGCTTTAATAAATGAGGAGTGCTGTTCATATATTCCTGACAACCAGCATGAGATAAACAACCATCTTGAGGTGATTCAACAAGTGTCTGCCATGACCAAACCAGGCCCAAACCCACTGATGGATTTTTTCCAGAATTTGTTTGGGGGGGGTGTGGTTGCATCCTAATGAACATCCTGATTGCCATTTGTGTGGGATTACTCCTATTAGGAGTGTGTGTTTGTTGCGGCATTCCCTGCATGAAAAGATTGATCAAAGATTTTATAGACATGTCAGTTTCTGAAACTTTATATCAAAGTACTGAAATGGAAGAACTGTTGAAAAATGAAGCACTTTCATAAGTTTAAACTAAATGACTCTCTTAACTGCAAATTCTGAACAGAAAGAGGTTAGGAGAAGAAGCAACTGTTTATGCTTTTGAAAATAGAATAAAAAGTATTAACAGGGCGGAAATGTTAGAAAAATATGTATTAATGTATATGTTTAGTGCTTATTAGAATCTAAAAGAATTAACACATTTCATTCTAGTTTATGTACAGTTTAATTCTGTATGAAATTATAAGATGCTTTTTCAAACTGCAGTATGCTTTCTGAAACTGCAAGATGCCCTCTGACCTAGTATTTGCTAGCACAGCAAAATTCATGTTTATGCTTTTGGAAATGTACTGAGAAGCAGATAATTATCTGCTAGGTCAGGAAAATGAATGAATAGTGAATGAATAGAACAATACTGTTTTCTATAATGTGATTGAATATGAACAATCAGCTCTGTTCGTGTTATGAGAACATGCACAGCTGCAGAAAAGAAGAGATACATAAAACAAAGACTGCTTGAAGAAATGAACTGTAAGCTGTACTTGCTTTGTGTTCCAATTAGCCATAGTACATTGAATGGTAACATTGCATACTGAGAAGTTGTATCTGACCGATGGTCATCAAGGCCATGTTGTTTTTCTTAGGAAGTTTTTTTGTAAACCTGATATGCCAGCAGAAAATCATGGACAAACAGCTGCTGTGAAATAATATTGAAAGAACTTGAGATTTATTACGTCAGCTTGATAGGCAATGTCTTGTAAGAAATGTATAAGAATAGCTTCACTTCCTGATTCTAGTTAGACAAACTCTGTATTAGCACATTTTTGTCTCCTTGCTGCAAGATTAAAGTGCCTTAACCTGAACCTGCCATGTGTTGATCATTTTGAAGTTATTTTTCCTTTGACAGTGTCAAAAACCATAGAAAGATCAAAGGAAACCAAAGCAGAATAGCAAAACTGATCTCTAACCGTAATGTAATAATGCACTACCCTAATGAAGCCTATATTTTACTGTGGTATGACCTAAAACCATAATAGTAAGGGTTTGTAAGTCCATTGACTGTAATTTTGATTAAAGCAGGACATAAAATACCTTCTTGTCAACCTCACCAATGAAAAGACAGTTCAAGGTTGGAATAAATTATTAAGAATAATCATACTACATAATCATACAGCTAAACCCAAACATAAAACTACTGTTCAGTCTCAGCCTTACTACAGGATATGTACTCAAAGAGTGGCGTACAGCAACAGTGGTCCCTCTCCACAAAGGTGGTGCCTCAACGGATCCTGGAAACTATCGCCCCATAAGCCTGACTAGCTTGGTCTGCAAAGCTATGGAAAGGATCATCATGGACCTCATAAATAAAGATATTGGGGACCTACAGACACTGGATCCTACCCAGTTTGGCTTTGCTAAGGGCAGATCCTGCCTCTTAAACCTGGCTGATTTCTTTTAAACAGTCACTAAGGCCATTGACGAGGCGAAGGTGGTCCACACAGCCTACCTGGACCTCGCAAAAGCCTTCGATACAATACCCCACTTGGGCATTATAGATAAGCTCACCAGCTTAAATATAACCCCCTATGTCACTAGATGGGTTGCAAACTGGCTCAAGGACAGAACCCACATGGTTAGAATTGCTGGAGCCATTTCAGACTCCAAACCAGTTACAAGTGGCGTCCCACAAGGCTCAGTCCTGGGACCTCTCTTGTTTGGTATATATTTCTCGGAGGTACAGGCCAACACAGAAGGACTGTGGCTGACCAAGTTTGCAGATGACTGCAAAATGGGTACCATAATCAACACTCCAGCCGACACAAGCATCCTTCAAAAGGGCCTCATAGAAACAGACAACTGGTGCCAGAGCCATGGCCTCAAGCTAAATGCCAAAAAGTGTATAGTCATACCCTTTGGCAAAAACAAAGTGCCCACAAATTACCACATAGGTGGTAATCCATTAAGTACAGAAGAAGTAATTAGGGACCTGGGGACCCAAATTGATAGCAATCTCTCATTTGACAACCATGTGGCCAAAGTGGTTAGAAAAACATTTTATATAGCCCACCTAATCATGAAGGGATTCACATCTAGATCAGGGGAGGTCATCATGCCTCTTTACTCATCCCTCATCAGGCCTATAATTGAGTACAATGCCCCTTTTGGGATGTACCTTACCAGACACCTACAGCAACTGGAAAGACCCCAAAAGTACCTCACCAAGAGGATCAAAGGGCTCAAACAGATGCCATATGCTGCCCAGTTAAAGAAACTCCAGCTCTACTCAGTGGCATACCGCCTGCTCAGAGGCGATCTGTGCCTGACATATAAAGCCATGTCCAACCCGGAATTAATGGACATGCTGCACCTCAGAAAATCCAAATCCCATCGAGCTATGCGCTCAAGAGACTTGAACCTCAGCACTGAAATAAATAGGACATGCTGGAGGGACAGATTCATAACCCAGAGGCTCCATTCACTCTGGAATAAAATCCCAGTCCAGGTTAGGCAGAGTCCCTCATTGACTCTCTTCAAGAGGAATCTTGATGAGTGGATGAGAGATCGTAGGTTTACCCCGGGTATCACTTCTATGTCACTGTTAGACAGAGGCACAGTATACTAACCTCAAAAAAGGGCATAGAAAAATTATTTTAAAATGGGTGGCAAAAGCCAAACACACTCTGGCTAGGCTTATAAATGCCCTAGTGCAGATAGCCTAGTATGAACCTATGAACCTATGAACCTATACCTATTTATATATTTTGGAAAAATGTGATAACAATAGTCTCTTCAGAGAAAAAGATCTCAGTCCTCAATAAAAATGCCAATATTGGATACATTGTCACCCCCACACATCCAGAGTAGATACATTATCATTGATAGGCAATGGTGCAACTCACAAGTGTGATATAGGGAAATGTTGCCAGCCCAGCTATCTGGCATTTTTTAAATAATTCTGTCATTTATGAATATTAATATGATTTATACAGAACTATATGTTATGTGTATATTAAACTACTGGTACAGAAGTATGTGTTGAACAAGGTTTGTACAGTACTGAGCTTCAAGAATGTGTCCACAGTGTACCCTACTGGAAAAGAACAGAAATGTATATAAACTTTATACCTGTGCAAAGTATGTTTTAATAGTATAAACTGCAAGGAGGCAGGATGTATAGAACTAGGGTCCCTTCTACATTGTTTTGAAAGTGTTCATGGTTCATGGATTAGTACTAGGCTAACTGCCCTTGCAAGCCATTTTAAGCCTAGCCAATTATCCCTATTGAGACTCAAACCCTACACCTTGTGTTTGCAGGGCAAACACCTCAACCATAAGGCCACCTTCCCACCCCTGTTTTATTACTTTATGACTTTCAGTTCTGAGCAAGCATCTTAGAGATATGTATTTTTAGCACAGAGATGTGAAATTCTGTTAGTTTCTGGTTTAGCTTGGGAACTTAAGTCAGGTGACAAAAAGTGATGCCATCCAAGCTAACCCAGCAGTAATATTTGGTATTAATTTAAGAACTCTGTCAGAGAGAGAGTCTGTGCATTTTGTATTTTGTCTTGGACCTAGCAAGAACATCCATTCATCATCATCATCATCATCTGCACTTGCCTTCCTAATAGTAAGTAACTAATGTATTAGATATAGTTAGGAATATAGCAAAGATTAGTTTAGATGTTTTCTGTATTTAGTTGAGACTGTCCTGCAATGTTGTTTTAAAATATTTCCTGTGATTTTGAACTCTGAAGTTTCTGTGTTGATGTACTGAGTAGTGTCTTGTCCTTTTGTTATTTATTATTAGATATATTTAAACTTATCATAGTGGCTGATATTTGTGAGAGATATTTAAGCTCTTAGCATACTTGCATATGTATTTGGTGACACTCTACAGGCCACTCCTAATAGCCTGACACTTGGTCAAAACTACCATTTGGATTATTAGTAACATTACACAGTAGGATTGGACACCCTTTGTTAAGGGCCTAGAGTAGCTGATTAGAGTGGTTGGTGGCAGTGATAACTACCTTATAATATGGGCAGAAGTGAGCATAGCTAGTAAACCTGTGCCAGCCTTTCCTAGGGGTGTGTGTGTGTGTGTGTGTGTGTGTGTGTGTGTGTGTGTGTGTGTGTGTGTGTGTGTGTGTGTGTGTGTGTGTGTGTATGTGTGTATAATTCAAATTTGAAAGTGTGTGTGTGTGTGTGTGTGTGTGTGTGTGTGTGTGTGTGTGTGTGTGTGTGTGTGTGTGTGTGTGTCAGCTACCTGGGCAGAGACACGAAGCACTGGTTGGACAGAGAGAGTGCTGGAGGTTTTGGCATGACCACTTAGCTGAGATCTCAACCCTATAGCTGAGCCAGTGTGGAGTCTTATTGGGTATCTGGAGAAAGAAGAAGAAACCAGTCCCAGACTGACTGTGGTCTCTGTCTGCTCTTCAGGGAAATTGCACTTTACTGTTTTTGTACTTGACATCCTGCCAGTGTGTGCATCCTCTAGCTGTTGCCAGTGGTGAGGATTGAGGCTCCTTGATTACTGGGCCAGTGCTGGGGTGTCACAGCAAGTTACAAGGCACAGGCATGAAGTCAAAATCAAGGACTCTTGCATAATTATGAATGACACACAGAGGCCAAGAGGAAGAAGGAAGTCACTCCAGATACAAAGTAATCACACAGAGTTAGATGTTGAAAATATGGATCTTATAGTAACAGCCTTCTTGAAGAATTAGATTGCTATTTCAAAATGCCATCATGTAGTGTCATAGGCCTGGCTGTCTACCTCTCCACCTAAAATGTCCACAATTACAATATATGATTACTTGGATTCATAGATTTATAAGGAATGATATGCGGTGAGAGTGATGGATTGGTTCATAGGTTCATAGGTTCATAGGTTAATACTAGGCTATCTGCCCAAGGGCATTCATAAGCCTAGCCCATAGTTTTGTGGCTTACGCCACCCCTTTAGTTTGGAGAAACTATGCCCATTATTTTGCTGTGCCTCTGTCGAGCAGTGACATTGAGGTAACCCCTGGGGTGTATCTGCGATCTCCCATCCATTGGTCAAGATTCCTCTTGAACAAGGCCAGCGAGGTGCTCTGCCTCACATAAACTGGGATTTTGTTCCACAGCATAGGGAGTCTTTGGGTGATGAATCTATCCCTCCAGCACGTCCTATTAATAACCGTGTTGAGGTTTAAGTCTCCCGCCTTTGTGGCTCTGAGGGATCTAGATTTTTTGAGATGAAGCATGTTCATCAAATCTGGGTTTGACATGGCCTTGTATGTCAGGCATAGGTCACCTCTGAGCAAGCGGTAAGCAACTGAATATAACTGGAGTTCTTTCAGTCGGGCAGCATAAGACAGATTTTTGAGACCCTTTATCCTTTTGGTGAGGAACTTTTGTGGCCTCTCCAGCTGCTGCAAGTGTCGGGTCAGATACATTCTGAATGGGGCATTGTACTCGATCATTGGTCTGATGAGTGATGAGTATAAGGAGACTATGACTTCCCTTGATCTAGATGTGAATCCCTTCATGATAAGGTGGGCAATGTAGAAGGTCTTCCTAACTACTTTAGCAATATGAGTGTCGAATAAAGGCTACTGTCAACCTGGGTTCCCAGGTCCCTAATAACTTCTTCTGTGTTCAGGGATTGCCACCTATATGGTAGCTAGGGGTAACCTTATTTTTCCCGAAGGGTATGACTATGCATTTCTTGGCATTTAACTTTAGGCCATGGCTCTGGCACCAGTTATCCGTTTCTGTGAGACCCTTCTGAAGGATATCTGTGTCGGATGTGTTTTCAACTACGGCGCCCAGTTTGCAGTCATCTGCAAACTTTGTCAGCCATAACCCTCCTGTGTTTGCTTGTACTTCAGAAAAGTAGATGCCAAACAAGAGTGGGCCCAGGACTGAGCCCTGTGGGACACCACTTGTGACAGGCTTTGAGTCTGACATGGCGCCAGCAACTCTGACCCTGTGGGTTCTGTCACTCAGCCAGTTTGCAACCCATCTTGTAATGTATGGAGCAGGTGATGTAGCATGTATTCCAGTACCAGAGGAAGGGCAACCAAGAGCAAGACCAAATGAAAGGGATTCAGTGAAAACCGTATTTTTTGTTTTTTTCTTCACCACTGAATCACTGACATTTAAATAGGTAGTATAACCAACATAAACATGTTTGAATGTTCTTCAGTTTTATACAGTTTCTTTCATCTCATAAAAACAGGAGTTAATAGTAAAGGCATTTAATAAGGAACTGACATTAAGCACCAGATTTCAAAAGCATTTCTCATAGTGCAAGGCTGCTCTCATAATGAAAGACACTCTCAGTGTAAGTAACTTACTATAAACATGCTTACACTGGGACCAGACTGATGGGAAGAAACATTTATGCTAATAGAAATTATTTGGAATATTGTGCAGTGTTGTTTTGATCATACCACTCAACCTCTTGGATCAAGAAATCTGGACAAAGCCTAAAATAATGGTGAAACAAAGGGCCAAAATAGGGACAGATGTAAATATTGCTCTTATAACTTAGAAGGTTGCTAGAATAACAGGATCTGTGTTAGCATAGTTTTTCTGCAGGAAATGAAGTCTAAAACATAAACGTACATCATTACTTAGTGACTTCGATTCTCAGTGATTGCTAGAAAACCACAAATTCTGTGAGGAACAGGCCAAAAGTATGAGGCAAAAATCTGGACTATTGCGATGTATTGTAATGGCACTTGGACGCAGATGAGATGTCAAGTAAGGCTGAGCATATATATATATATATATATATATATATATATATTTATTTATATATAAAGTGTGTGTATACATGTCCTGTATAGGTATATGGCTAGAAAGCATTACATTCTTACTCTTTGGAAGCACCATACTCCCCATCCTTTCTGTTGTAACAATGGTGTAGGCATCATGTGAAATTTGTGGTTATTTTTGTATATATTAATAGAAATGTTTAGTCAATGTGACATGGACATGTTATCCCTTATTTTAATTTTTTTCTCTGCTTTTCTTAATCCTGTTGTTTGGTTTTAGTTTAGTCTTTCTATACCTTTGTGTAAATTCAAATGTATGTTGTTATTTATTGTATAGTCACTCTACTTTGTAAGGTATCTGCATTTATTGGTGAACAAAATGAAAAGAATAAATAAAAAATTTAGAATAAAGAATAAATAAAAAACATTACTGGCCCCATGAGAAAAAGCAGACTAAAACTAACTTCTCACCCTGACTATCACAACCTACTTATACTCTTATGCTACAAAGAGTTAGGGCCTGGAAGATCTGAAAAAAAACTAATCTGCCAACTCATCTTCAGACATATGGTGAACTTGGGAACCATACCAAAAAACACATCAATAATGATAAAAGACAATACTATCAAAAATCACTAAATAATCCTCACTCTAACCCCAGAGTATTTTGGAACAATATGAATAACCTTCTCTTCCCACGTAAGCCCACTATTCCTAATCCTTGTCCAAATAGCTTAGACCTCAATACGGCTACTCTTCTAAACACTTTCTTCGACTCTATCAAATATCTAACTAGTAATAACAATGCAAATCTTCCAGATACCAACCCCACTCCTACCCCCTCCAACTCTACCTTCTCCCTGAAACTCGCCCCCACTGCATATATCAGATCACGTCTCTCCAAATTTAAGCCATGCTCTCCATCTGCTAACAACTTAACCCCTCAATTTCTCAAAATTGCTGCTAATGCTATTGCCTACCCCATCTCCATACTTATCAACTGAGCCATCCTAGAAAACACTGTACCTAAAACATGGGAGAAATTCTATGTTATTCCCCTTCACAAAGGAAGCAACTCTACAGATCCCTCCAACTATCACCCCATTGCTATACTAACCCCCCTTGCCAAAATTATAGAAAAATGTATTCATAAACAAATCCTTGAACACCTTTTACAGGAGAATCTGCTGACACCTGCACAACATGGCTTTCATCCCTAGCTCTTTTAACTTTCACCCAGACCATTGCCAAAGGTTGTGATGCAAATAAAGTAGTCTCTAGTCTCTTCCTCGATTTATCCAAAGCATTTGACACTATCTCCCACAATCTTATTCTATCTAAACTTAAAAACTTTAAAATCTCTCAATCTACTATGCTTTGGTTTTCCAGCTACCTCTCTGATAGATTCCAGTCTCAAATGGCTATCTGTCTCCTACCCTTTCCTCCCTGTTAATACTGGTGTACCCCAAGGTTCAATACAAGGGCCCCGCCTCTTTAACATTTTTACAAATAATCTTCACACAGCCTGCCTCATGCCTCTCTCATCCAATATGATATCTTGCTCTGGTAATCTCTCCCACCTTCTGTCCCTTACCCAAAACTCACTTCTATCTGTTGAAAAATGGTTAACCAGCAATGGACTCTTACTGAATCTTAAAAATAACAAAACTTCTCGTCTTCCTCCCCAAATCTTTACAAAATTGTAAAAACTCCTTCACAGTCTCATCTTTTAATAATACTACTATCTCAGTTGAAACAAACTAAACTCCTTGGCATTATTATTGATGACCAACTTAAGTTCAACATCCATATTTTACAAGCCATCAAAAAAACTCACCAGAAACTAGGCCTGTTATATAGGAATAAAAAATACCTGGCCAATGACACTAAACATTCTCTGGCACAAGCTTTTCTACTACCTACCCTCTTCTATGCTGCACCTATACACACTAATCTACAAACCACCCTCACAGCCAAACTTGAAACTACCTACAATAACATTGCTAGATTTGTTTCAAATCTTCCTTGTCACTCACACCACTGCAATCCTCTACAAAATCTAAAATGACCAGAAGCCCATAAGCAGCTCTTACTATTACATCTACATCTCACTGACTCTACTGTAGCTAATCCCTCCCTCTGTCCTGGTCTCTCTACCCTTATCTCTCCATATATTCTCAAACACTCTCTTCGCAGTGCTGACCAAAATGTCCTCAAATTATATAAGCCCACAAAACAAATAGGTAAACCTCTATATAGTTATTCAGTTGCTAATACCTGGAATAAACGTCCCCCTGACCTTAAAGCTACCACTAGTACTTTCACTTTCAGAAAAAAATTTAAAAGACTAAATGCTCAGAACATGGACTTGCCCCTCCATCACTCCAACCTGACCTGTTCCTCCTCATTCCTTTTTTTCTCTCCCTTCAACACTGCATTTTTTTCTGGCAAACTTTACCCCTAGTCTCTCTTCCTGAACTCAGTCTTCCACAAAATCAAAAAACTGTTTATTGTCAAATGTTAAATACTTTGTATATTTTAACTTGTTGACAAATGCCAAATGTAAACTGTGATCCTACTTTCTGTATATCTGTTATTATTTAAAATTGTATTTAGAAATCCATTTGCATTGAGTACACCTTATGAGTTCTGTTATTTCACTCTTGTCTTGTTTTATCTTGCTTATGTTTTTTGGAGCTTTTGTCCTCGGGTCTCTGCTGAAAAGGGGCTTCTTGCTCATTCAGACTAACCCAGTTAACACATGTCAAACAAACAAACAAACAAGCAAACAAACAAACAAACAAACAAACAAATAAATAAATAAATACATTATCTGTATTGAGCACAGCAGGGCCTGAAGAAGCATAAAGGGGAATTGTGGCCATGTCAATTCAAATGCACTATTGTGCAGAGCATTGTGCACCAAAGGAGCTATGGGTCATGCACTCTGAAGTGTCATTGTGTCACACAGAGAACATCACATACAGATCATCACACAACACTGCACAGCAAATACACACATTGTGGTCCAATATACTCAGCATCACACAGCACACCATTATGAATTTATTTCTCCAGCATCAGTAAGCAGCACACACATGTACCCAGAAGACATCTACAGGCCAATATGTGAATATGTAATGTGCACCACTATCATCCACTATAAAACATGCAACTTGTGTCAAGAGAGAGACATATATGGCCTATGTCTACATTACACTGATATGGCACCCTAACTCAATAGGTAACACTAGTAAACATTAAGCAGCTTTTGAGTGAATGCAAAATGATAGTCAGGTATGGCACAGTAGAATCCCAGGTTGCTTTATAGGCAAACATTATTAGAAATGCTAGTTAGCATAAACTGGCAGTAAACAATTTTGAAGTGTTAACTGATGTCATGCAACAAAACAATAAGAAATCCTTGCAGAAACCATGCAAGTAATAGGAATTCATTATTAGAAGAGCTGGCAAACACACAATGTTTGTACAGAATAATATAAATTGTAGAAATTGCTCTGCTCATAGGTTCATAGGTTAGTAATAGGTTAACTTCCCTTGCGGGCCATTTTAAGCCTAGCCAATTTCCCCATGACAGAATTAAACCCTGCACCTTGTGTTTCAAAGGTAAGCACCTTAACTATTACGCCAACCTCCCACCCATTAAGTATCATTGCTTCTAGATGTTCATCTTCTCACAACTCCTGAATTCTTACTCTTACTTCTGATTGCACAGAAGAAAATCCCAAGTCCTCTTCTGGCATCTGATTGACTCCACTTTGATTTTGTGAAATTGACAATATAGTTGACAGCTTAGACATCAGCCTTTATCCCATCAAAAAGCTGAGCTAACAAGATCTTTAATCCTTGATGCAAACTATCTCTATATTTCAAGGCTGCAAGATGACAGCCTTCTTAGCTACTACTAGTAGGCTTCATTACATTTATTTTTAATTACTTTTTTTCTTTTTGGAGCCTCTTTGTGCCTCTTTTAGCTGAGCATTTGCAACTTGGCTTTACTTCTATTGATCCAAACCTCTATGCTAGGTACTAGCTTCCAGATTGTGCCTTTATAATAAAGGGAAGGAGCATGCAGTGGTCTTAGTGAAAGACCAGTATCCTCCAAAGAGAAGCTGTCAAGATGATACTGGGAGTGGAACAGAGGCTGTAGAGATGGATCAGAGCTTGAAGCTGGTAGTATCACATAAACTGGTATGTGCACTAAGGATTTTTTTCCCCTATACCCTAAATGCCTCCATGCTGTCTTCATCTTGGAGGCTATGATTTTCCATAAGTGACCAACTGTTGAGCACAGGTACTATGATAACCATACAGCATCAGCCCAATGATTATTCTAGGCCCTGGCCCCCACCAGGGTTGAAGTAAGTGCCAGTGCCAACACAGGCCCTTTTCCCTATGATGGGCAGATCCATCTTTTTCACCAGCTCCATTAGGCAGAGCTGTTAACTGAATTCTGTTTGACTGAGAGGTAGTCAGTTTGGGTTTCCACTTTTTCAAATAATTTAAACTTCTGAATCATATGTTGTGGAACCTTATATGATCTGTCAACACTGGGTGTTCCTAGTCTTGAAAATATGGATTTCAGTATACTAATCACAGTGGCACTATTAGTGTCTGACAGCTTAATCATATGTGCACATTTAGAATAATGATCTGCACATATGAGATGTATTAGCACTTTGAATTGAAAAGTAATATGTTCTCACTCTCATCTAGGGTGTTCCTGAAAATCTATAGGCTTACATTTCATCTCTTAGATTATTATCATATGAATTGCATACAGAGCTGTTTGTGTATCCCATTCTCACTAAGGTCCAATCAGAGGATTAATGTTACTATACAGAGTCTGCAAACAAAGATACAACTAACAATCATCAATAGAAGAATGTAGACTCCCATAATATAAAACAAAAAGAGCATTTTTGCAGAGAAGCCACATCCTCCCTTACCTTACCTGTGGAGTTGTGATGGGTATGCATTGAAAAGAAAACTCCCTCACTCTGATGCTAAGATATAAGCACATTTTGTGTTTTCACTTTTGGTGTATATGTCAAACATAACTAACTAACTAAATAAATGAAAAATAAAATCTGAAAGATTACACTGACATCAGAATTAAACTAATCTAATACCAAAACAGTGCTCACCCAGTCAAAGTCTAGGATAGAGCTACAAATCCCCTTGTACAACACTTCTATCAGTGTTGGAGTGATTAAATGGGAGGCAAGATATGATAATGGCTTTTGCAGAAATATACAGGTGAGATGAGAGATTCTGGGGACAGAGAAACTGGGGCAGAGTGATAGTAAGCTATAAGGTGTTACAGTAGGAAATCAAAAGGTAAAACTGTTTAGTAAAAAACTGAGGTAGTTAAGGATGGTGCTGTGGGAAGGGGAGAGAGGTTGGGTGAAAAAAAGAAAGTAAAGTGAAAACTGTAAGGATAGAATGAAAATGAAAAAAAATTGGCAGGCAAAATAGTGGGGTGGGGGGTGGAGGGACAAAGGTTAGTGAAATAGATTGGAAAATTATAATTATCTTTTCATGGGAGAAAGAGGTTAGCATCAAAAAATGGAAATGCAAGTGATGCTATAAGTTGAAGCTGTTTTGCAAGGTAGCATTACGACTGAACCGAGCACTGGCCGATCCATGAGGCTGTTAGATGAAACTTTACTTGTACTTCTCCTGAGTATTAAGGCTGAGGAAAAAAACACTCAAAACAGGCATACGGTCAATTCAGTAACCACTTTAGGCATATAGGAAGGAATAGTATGTAATGCCACTCTGAATTAATGGAACACCACAATGGATTCTTTGCAGATGATAACTTGTAATTCTAAGACATGTCTAGTGGAGTTAATTGCCACCAAGAAGTGTATTTCAAGAGCAACTGAATAGGGTAAGGAGAGCAAGGTCAACTTTTGTAGCATATAGCTGAGATCTCATGGTGAAGCAATCTGTTTCTTGGTTGAACTGTGGTTAATGGCTCCCTTAAGAATTTTGAAACTGAGTGCCAGGAACATGAGAGGTTTCAGTAGTAGGCAAGCAGAAATAGCAGAAGCATGAACTATGATAGATGTGTAAGCTAAGACTGATTTGTAGATGTCTGACAGATATTTCATAAACAAAGCTACTTTAGCCTTTCTGCTATCAAAGTCCCTGCACTGGCACCAGAAGGAGACCTTTTTTCCTTTTTGCAAGTTATGGGTTTGTTGTGCTGGGTTTTGCTGTCTCCATAAAGTTTAGCCGCAGAGGGACAATACAGTTACAACTGCTGAATCCTACACAAATGCACTCTATAAGCACTTACACAAGTGCATGGATTGTGCTTTCCCAAACAGAACCAAGATGCTATCCTCCAAATAAAGGAAGCCAATCTGGTGGTCCCCTGCCATAAACAAACTGTACAACAGTTGGAAGAAACTGTTGCAAAAGAGAGTAAAATCCCATGAGTGGAGGAGCTCCCTGGTCAGCCTCAGTAAGAAGCTGAGATCCCTTATAAGATCCTCCAAAGCTAGCTACAAAAACAAAACCACCACTAGTTCTAAGGACAACCACAAAGTATTCTATAGCTATGTCAAGAATCTCGATGGCAACTCCCAGATCTGCTCTGAGTTACAGCACAATGGCACAAAAATTACAGAACCAACTGATATTGCCAACATCCTGGCAGATAGGTTCAGTGCTAACTTTACACCCCCCCATCCCTAAAGGGCCCATATCTATACAGGAAGAATCCAGAGTCCCTGTAATCACAACTATGCAGGTAAATGCTGCACTCTCTAAAGCCCAAAACACAGCATCCATGGGACCGGACAACATCCCAGTCTGCTTTTTACATGAACTTCAGAATTAACTGGCTCCAGACTTAAGCACCATGTTCAATAATAGCCTCACATCAGGCTTTGTGCCCACTGAATGGTGCACAGCAACAGTTATCCCGCTCCACACAGGGGGAGCCACCACTGATCCTGGGAACTATCGACCTTTTAGCCTGACAAGCCTGGTCTGCAAGGTCATGGAACGTATCATCATGGAACTCATAAACGAAGACATTGGTAACCTCCATACTCTGGATCCCACCCAGTTCGGGTTTGTGAAAGGCAGATCATGCCTCCTGAACCTGATCAACTTCTTTGAGGCAGTCACCAAAGCCATAGATGAGGGTAAGGTGGTTCACACAGCCTATCTTGACCTCGCCAAGGCTTTTGACACCATCCCCCATTATGGAATTATAGCTAAACTCACTAAACTAGGTATAAATCCCTACTTCACAAGATGGGTTGCCATCTGGCTCACTGACAGAACCCACACTGTAAAAGTTGCAGACTCCAAATCTGACCTCAAAGCAGTGACAAGTGGCGTACCACAGGGTTCCGTCCTGGGACCTCTCCTATTTGGTATCTACTTCTCTGAAGTACAGGCTAACACAGAAGGCCTCTGGCTAACGAAGTTCGCAGATGACTGCAAACTAGGAGCCATAGCCAAGTCCCCAAATGATGTGGACATCTTACAGAAGGTCCTCGGTGAGACAGATGCTTGGTGTCAGAGCCATGGCCTCAAGCTCAATGCCAAAAAGTGCAGTGTCATCCCTTTTGGTAAAAACTCTGTACCCATTAACTAACACATAGGCAACAATCTACTTAACACTGAATGTGTGATAAGAGACCTTGGGACGCAGGTGGACAGTAGTCTCTCCTTTGATAGTCACATCGCCACAGTAGTCAGGAAGTCCTTCTACATGGCACACCTCATCATAAAAGGGTTCTCATCCAGGAAAAAAAAAGGTCATTATTCCCCTCTACTCAACACTCATTAGACCCATTATTGAGTGCAATGCCCCTTTTGGAATGTACCTCACAAGACATCTGCAGCAGCTGGAAAGGCCACAGAAGTACCTCACAAAGAGGATTACTGGCCTCAAACAAATGTCCTACACTGACCGCCTCAAAAAACTCCAGCTTTACTCCATCACATATCGCCTACTCAGAGGCGATCTCTGCCTAACATACAAAGCTATGTCAAACCCAGAGCTGTTGGACATGCTCCACTTAAAGAAATACCAATCTCTCTGAGCTACACGCTCTAGGGACCTAAACCTTGTCACCACAATAAACAGAACATGTTGGAGGGATAGATTCCTGTCGCAGAGACTTCCCATACTCTGGAACAGACTACCTATCTATATCAAACAGAGCTCCTCATTAGCACTGTTCAAGAACAATCTTGATGATTGGATGGGTCATAGGAAATTCACCCCAGGGATCACTTCTGTGGCTCTGCCTGACAGGGACAAAGGAAAATAATTTTCTTGGGTGGCAAAAGCCAAGGTACCTTTTTGGCTAGGCTTGTATAGGCCCTAGGACCAATAGCCTATGAACCTATATGTATATATACATATATATATATATATATATATATATATATATATATATATATATATATATATATATATATATATATATATATATGTGTGTGTGTGTGTGTGTATACACACACACACACACACACACACACACACACACACACACACACACACACACACATACACATACACACACACGTAGTATTCTACATTGCACAGACACTAGATCAACATCTGTAACAGTGACATAATAATGTCAAAAAAGGATTCTAACAAGTACTACTCATGCTCCAAGGATTAACTCCAGAGCAGGCAATACAAAAAAAAATTGTTTTTGCAGGAGGGCAAGCTCCCCTGCACTTTCCACGCCCCCTGGTAATTATATGCATATTAACACCAATATCGAACAATACCCTGGGAAAGGGACTTTTCCCCTTTACTTGGATTGTTGATATTTCACACGTCAATCATCATGTTGTGACTTGACCTATCCGGTATGCAGGACATTGACATTCGAGCCTATAACAGTGAGTCACAGTTTGTGATTGCTTCATTTAATGTTTTAGAAACTTCCATTCAGTTTGCCACATTGATACCATGGTTTCTGCAATGTAAGACTTTCTGTAGTGCAAAATGCATTACCTTTCTGTAGTACACACACTGCATGAGTTATAACAGACACCTTGCCATACTGGATTGAAATTATATATGGCCCAGTGGTCTTGTACCAGAAACGTGCAACACATCTCTACAGCAGTCTGCACCTATTATAGACCGGCTATCTATTGCAACATTTTATAGCCTGAGATTATCTGTAGTTGAAAATTCCATGATACGTGGGATATGTAGCACAGAGTTTTACCTATTCAACAGATTGGTGGTATAGCTAAGAGGAAGTGTATCTCATTGGTCTCTAACTTTTCAAAATGCTTGTTACAGTCAAGACTTTATGGGGTTGGTGAGACATCAACAGTGTGTGCACTGTTTGTAGGCATAGTGATATTAAATCCCACACAGTGATAGAAGTTAAAAAGTGAATTAATTTTAAATTTGTGGAGTTAGATTATAATTATAGATGTAGATATACATGTGATCATTTGTTTTTTTAATAATAAAGTCACATTTCATTTTTCCACTCACACATTTTAGGAGAAGCTTTCAAAGCAGTAATTTTTTCATAAGAAAAATGATCCAATTCCTTTAATGTAATGCCATTAAGCTAAAAATTGAAAACTATGGACCCATAAATTTTATCTGAATTTCCTCACAAACACTGAGGAAGAATCTTTGAAGATCTTTAAAAGACTTGCTATTGAAATGTAGGAACTCGAAATGCCAAGCATCGAAAAGCCATAAAACAAGATTGATAACATAGAAGAACAAATCTCGAAAATTGTTCTTCTACCTTAAAATTTCTATTTGCAGAGGTGGGGAGCCCACCATGCAACACCCTCAACCTCCCAAACTTATGTATACTAACTCCTAGATGACCATACCTTGGAGACGAGGAAATATTCTGAGAAATAGCATCTCAGACTTAATATATGTAAGTCTGTTCTTTCGGCCATTCAGTATCCATATTTCAGAACTCACTCTAGTGGGTCCTGACATTTCATATGGTTATCTATTTAACATCTTTGTCTTTCAAGAAGAGGAGAAAAGGGACTAATAAGAAAAAATTCAGGAATTATTATGAGTCTAGAAAAATTGTCATTTTATTTGTATTTCATTCTTTAAACAGAATCAAGGTTCAATGGAAAATATAAAAACTTTTACTAATGAGCTAAATAATGAAACTAGAGACTTTGATGCTTTGCATGATTCACTGATGATAATGTTTGTAGCACAAGCAATGAACAAACAAAATGAAGATTTTTTTAAAGCAGTAGTTCTGACATTTTGTAAAAATAATGATGATACAGAGTGAGTAGAATTATAAATACACAAGATTAACTGAGAAAGTGGAATTGCGGAATATAAAATACTGTACATGTCTAATTTTAAAACTTTTAAAGCCAGGCGAAAGGAAAACAATAAGAGCCGTCAAAAATAGAATAAAATAAAAACATTTAATGTGAGCACTTTCGGCAAGGACGTTGCCTCGCTTTCATCAGACAAACGATAAAAACAGTTAAACAGGTTCTCTTTATACTCAGTTAAGCTGATTACATCCATCAGCTTAATTAAGAAACAACGTGTCAAAAACATAAACATTAAATACTGCTACAGGCATAATATGTTAGTTCAAAGCACAAATATTGCAAACTAATCATAAATAAAAAATACAAATGTTATTATGAAAACAAAACAACACTTTTAAACAGTTCATAATATGTGAAAGCCCAGCTAGATAAACTTTAATGCACTTATCTCAGTGTGCCTATCTAGCTGTCAAAATAGCATAAAAAAAAAAAATAAAGCACATTAAATGGCACAAATGCCCCCCAATAAAAATAATACTTGTTGTTGTGTGTGCATTTCAAATTCATACTCCTGTTTACATATGTATTTATAGATAATATATAAAATATAATAATAAAAAAAAAAATAAAATTAATTAATTAATTAATATATATATAAAATATAAATATATATATAAATAAATAATAAAATAAAAAAACAAATATATCAAACAAGTCATCAGACCTGGCAATGTCCATATATCCATTGGTAGGTGACCTTTGGTATCACAATTGTATCTAGAATTAATTTTGTATGTCCTGTTGTTAAGAAAAAGTTGTTTACTGACCCATTATGTGTCTACATTGGCGGGCAGGCACCACTTGAACATTCCATTGATCCTGCCCCATTAATGATGTCCCAGTTCTTGTTTAAAACATCCTAATGAGGTAATCTTTAACTATAGAAGTTGCTTCCTGATCAGACAAGCTTGTTTGGTTGTTTTCTGTATATTACACTTTTGTTTCTACCATTATGTCTATCTTTGATTAGTTGTATGTCAAGGTAGTTAATGGACATCTCACCTATATCATAAGTGAACTCCAAAAAGTTGTTGGTCAAAACTATTTCAAGTGTAGTCTTGATTATAATGTCAATGGAACCTTCTAAGAACAGGTCGTCTAACACAGACCTTATCTTTTTATATGCTACATTGACCTAATTTAGGGTAACTTGTGTGTATGCAGCTGTGTTAAGATGTTTAACCATACTATTGATATATGTACCATGATCCATAAACACCAAACCTCCCCCCTTATCTGGCTTCATGACCCTTATATAACAGTCGTTTAACAAGTTTAAAAAGTCATATTCGAATGTGCTAATATTGCTCTTGACAACTTTGTTTTCATAATTATTACTACCCCTAATAGCTCTAAAGTCCATTTCACACATTTTTTCGAAGACATTCAAATCTGAATGTAAAGGTCGGTTAAATAAGCTTGAAACTCTTTAGGAACTAACCATGCTGGAACCACTGCCCATAAGCAAGTTGAGGTTAAGCTTATGGGCAAAAAGTTTCAAATCAATAGCAACTTTGGCTATGTCCATTTTTAGATAAGAAGTGGAAGGTGGCCTAATGGTTAAGGTGTTTGCCTTACAAACACAAGGTGCAGGGTTTGAGTCTCACAAGGGATATTTGGCTAGGCTTAAAAAATTGCTCCCAAGGGCAGTTATCCTAGTACTAACCTATAAAGTCAACCATTTCTTGATGGACATCCAAAATGGTGTAATTATAAATATTGAAGTCGCCTTCTGAACTTGTGTCTACACGGGGCATAAAGACAAAGTCGCTAGTGTGAACTATCTCCTCTGCTGTCTCCTTTTGTTCCTTGTTTGAGGCTGGTTCCGGTTGGATTGCCGGTTGTTCCTTCAGCCATTGGAATTTGGCCGAAAATCCTGCTGGTTAGGTCCCTCCATCCTGTCAATGTTGTTATTGGGATGTCTGCTTTGATTATTGTTGCCCACAACATTGTTGTCTCTATTACTGGAATTATTGTTGTTACTGAGCCTCTCACTTCGTCTTAGTGGCTGGCTTTCACCATTATCATGTGAAACATTCCCGTGAGGTGAACTGGAAATGTCCACCTCTTCATTTGTATTACTGTTGGTACCAAAATTTACTGTGAGGCCACTTGATACATTCAAAGGGGGCTTGGGATAGGCTCGTTTGTTGGAATAGTCATTAATGTCCCTAGCTATATTTTTCTTTTTTGTGATAAGCATTTTATTCATTGATGCCTCAATACTTGTGTAAATTCTGCAATATTCATATTTATATCTAGGAAATCAGTATGAGTTTTGATGACATGTTCCAGAATTTCTAATTCAGTTTTAAGAATGCCAATGTCTGTAGTGTAAAAATTAATGAGGGACTGTAAGAATTCATACCCTTGGTGATCAAACAATTCCAAGAGTTCCCAGTGAAATGCGGAGTTGTTCACTGCTGGGTAACGCCATTGCCATAGGCCTTTAGGTATGATCTTTCTCTGAATACACTCCTGCAAGTATGAAATTTCAAGTTGTAGCTTTCTACATTTGTAAAGTTTCATGTCAAAGTCGTTTATGCTTTTAAGCAGTACATTTTCAGTTTATTCATCCAAGTCCTCGGATGGACAATTGTATTCATTAGATGCACCAAAAAAGTTGTTGTTGTTGAGAAATGTTGTCATAGAATTGATATTGGCTTCTTGATTAAATGAAACATTGTCACAGTGGGGAGAGGCTAAATTCCCTTCTGCTCCCACCTGGTTACCAAAAATTGGACTTAAATTATTGTTTGCTATGCTACTAAAACTTATGCTGCCTGTAGCACCACCTATGGCACTACTGCTTGCCTCACCAGATCGTGCAACATTCGTGCCACTGCCACTCATTTCTCCAAGTCTTCTGTTTAAGGTGCTTGCCTCATTCGATTTATTAATACAAGAGGCATCCACCTTCTGCGTTAAAGAGTCGACTCACCCTAGGAGAACCTGCACCAGGGTGGTCAGGTTACCAATAGCATTCTCTTGACTACCTTCGGTATTTTCATCCTGGGAGAACAAAGTCTGTGTTTCCGCTCCGTTTCCATTCGCCATCCTGAACCAAACACAAAACACTGAACACAAACTGAAAACTTTAAAACTTTTAAAGCCAGGTGAAAGGAAAACAATAAGAGCCGGCAAAAATAGAATAAAATAAAACCGTTTAATGTGAGCGCTTTCGGCAAGGACGTTGCCTCGCCTTCATCAGACAAACAATAAAAACAGTTAAACAGGTTCTCTTTATACTCAATTAAGCTGATTACATCCGTCAGCTTAATTAAGAAACAACGTGTCAAAAACATAAACATTAAATACTGCTACAGGCATAATATGTTAGTTCAAAACACAAAGATTACAAACTAATCATAAATAAAAAATACAAATGTTATTATGAAAACAAAACAACACTTTTAAACAGTTCATAATATGTGAAAGTGCCTATCTAGCTGTCAAAATAGCATAAAATTAAAATAAACAGCATTCGAGTATGCACGAATTTAGCCTCTCCCCACTGTGACAATGTTTCATTTAATCAAGAAGGCAATATCCCTTCTATGACAACATTTCTCAACAACAAAAACTTTTTTGGTACATCTAACGAATACAATTGTCCATCCGAGGACTCGGATGAACAGACTGAAAATGTACAGCTTAAAAACATAAACGACTTTGACATGAAACTTTACAAATGTAGAAAGCTACAACTTGAAGATTCATACTTGCAGGAGTGTATTCAGAGAAAGATCATACCTAAAGGCCTACGGCAATGGCGTTACTCAGCAGGGTTACTGAACAACTCCGTATTTCACCGGAACTTTTGGAATTGGTTGATCACCAAGGGTATGAATTCTTACAGTCCCTCATTAATTTTTACACTACAGACATTGGCATTCTTAAAACTGAATTAGAAATTCTGGAACATGTCATCAAAACTCATACTGATTTCCTAGATATAAATATGAATATTGCAGAATTTACACAAGTATTGAGGCATCAATGAATAAAATGCTTATCGCAAAAAAGAAAAATATAGCTACGGACATTAATGACTATTCCAACAAACAAGCCTATCCCAAGCCCCCTTTGAATGTATCAAGTGGCCTCACAGTAAATTTTGGTACCAACAGTAATACAAATGAAGAGGTGGACATTTCCAGTTCACCTCACGGGAATGTTTCACATGATAATGGTGAAAGCCAGCCACTAAGACGAAGTGAGAGGCTCAGTAACAACAATAATTCCAGTAATAGAGACAACAATGTTGTGGGCAACAATAATCAAAGCAGACATCCCAATAACAACATTGACAGGATGGAGGGACCTAACCAGCAGGATTTTCGGCCAAATTCCAATGGCCGAAGGAACAACCGGCAATCCAACCGGAACCAGCCTCAAACAAGGAACAAAAGGAGACAGCGGAGGAGATAGTTCACACTAGCGACTTTGGCTTTATGCCCCGTGTACACACAAGTTCAGAAGGGAACTTCAATATTTATAACTACACCATTTTGGATGTCCATCAAGAAATGGTTGACTTCTTATCTAAAGGGTTAACTTTTGTCCCCGGGAAGAAAATGGACAAAGCCAAAGTTGTTATTGATTTGAAACTTTTTGTCTGTAAGCTTAACTTCAACTTGCTTATGGGCAGTGGTTCCAGCATGGTTAGTTCCTTAAGAGTTTCAAGCTTATTTAACCGACCTTTACATTCAGATTTGAATGTCTTCGAAAAAATGTGTGAAATGGACTTTAGAGCTATTAGGGGTAGTAATAATTATGAAAACAAAGTTGTCAAGAGCAATATTAGCACATTAGAATATGACTTTTTAAACTTGTTAAACGACTGTAATATAAGGGTCATGAAGCCAGATAAGGGGGGAGGTTTGGTATTTATGGATCATGGTACATATGTCGATAGTATGGTTAAACATCTCAACACAGCTGCATACACACAAGCTACCCTAAATGAGGTCAATGTTGCATATAAAAAGATCAGGTCTGTGTTAGACGACCTGTTCTTAGAAGGTTCCATTGACATTAACTTGCATCAGTACCTAACAATGATAGTACCTAAAACACCAGCCTTATTTGGCACTCCAAAAATTCATAAAACTTTAAACGCACCCCCTTTTAGACCAATAGTAGATGGCCGAGGTTCAATTACGTACGTTTGTGCTAAATACATTGATAGCGTGTTAAAACCGCTTATTGAAAGTGAGCCACAGATCTGTAAGGACTCGTGGGGGTTTCTTAAGAACATCAATAGGTGGGAGTACCAGTCAAATGGGTGTTTTCTCACAACTGACATTAAAGACCTCTACACCGTCATTCCCCAACAAGTAGGTATAGAGTGGATTAGAGACTTTCTGCTCATTAAGAAAGTGGAGGGAAACACCATTTACCTAATCAAGACACTACTTGAGATAGTTTTGACCAACAACTTTATGGTTTTTGAGGGGCAATTTTACTTGCAGAAGTCTGGAGTAGCCATGGGGTCCCCCTGTGGCGGAAGTTTTGCGAATGCTATCATGGCCCTTTGGGAACACAATTCATTGTTCAAAGACTCACTGTTCCAGAATAATGTCTCCTGGTACACAAGGTACCAGGATGACATGTTTTGCATTTGGAAGGGGATATATCTCTTATACCATCTTTCATTGACAATATCACTCAGACTACAAACGTTTTGGAGTTCACTTATGATATAGGTGAGACGTCCATTAACTGCCTTGACATACAACTAATCAAAGATAGACCTAAAGGTAGATACAAAAGTGTAATATACAGAAAACCAACATATTCAGACACATTTTTGAACTTTTCAAGCAACCATCCCTACCACCAGAAAAGGGCAGTTGTTAAAGGTCAAATGGTTAGGGCTGCTCGAATGATTACGGACGAAATTGATTTTAACTCTGAATGCGAGCATCTCCAAAATATGTTTATGAATAGGGGTTACCCCTTTAATTTGGTTAACAATATTAAAAATGAGGTAATGTATAAAAAGAGCGTGGGGCACATTACACCTTTACTTATAGGTCAATGTGAAATCCAGGTAGAGAATTTGCTTAACCAAACAAGCTTGTCTGATCAGGAAGCAACTTCTATATTTAATAACCTGCAAGCTTATCAGGTTAGCTTTCTCTGTACATACTCCTTAGATTACTGTCTCATTAGTGATGTTTTAAACTAGAACTGGGGCAACATTAATGCGGATGAAATGTTGTCAAAGGCCTTAGGTACCAGGCCTAAAATTACTTACAGGCGTGGCCAAAATTTGAAATCACTTTTAGAGAAGAAAAATCTGCGTTCAAACAGGATCAATGGAATGTTCAAGTGTGGTGCCTGCCCTCAATGTAGACACATAATGGTGAGTAACCAACTTTGTATTAATAACAGGACATACAAAATTAATTGTAGATACAATTGTGATACCAAAGGGGTCACCTACACAGCCTTGTGTAACCAATGTAATGCCTTTTACATTGGCAAAACCGAAAGGAAACTAAAACAACGGATATATGAACATTGTTATGCCATAGGCAAAAAAGATATCAACAATGCATTGGCTAAGCACAGTTTAGACCACCCCGGCCACTGCTTTAAATTTGCCATCTTGCAACATAGGCCAGTTGACATCAGAGGGGGACCCTGGCAAGTTCACTTAGAGATAGACGAGCTTATTTGGCAAATTAAGGCAAGGGCACAAGTTTTCCCAGGTCTTAATGCGAGTTTATCCATCAAATGTGTTTTGAAGCTTCTTTCACTTAAAAGATGACTTGTTTGATATATTTTCCTATCTTTAAACTATTTTTAGCTAATTTTAAATTGCTTTTAATTAACTGGGCCTACAAATCAATGTTTGGTACATGAAATAATTATGCATTTCTTGGTTTATTTATTTATTTATATACCTATTTATTATTTTCTAACATCTGATATTAGTTAATTAATTCAATTTATTTACTTGTGTTTTTTATATTATAGCATGAATTTAACCTCTTTAAATACATATGTAAACAGGAGTATGAATTTGAAATGCACACAACAAGTATTTCATTTACTTGCGGGCATTTGTGCATACTCGAATGCTGTTTATTTGAATTTTATGCTATTTTGACAGCTAGATAGGCACACTGAGATAAGTGCATTCAAGTTTATCTAGCTGGACTTTCACATATTATGAACTGTTTAAAAGTGTTGTTTCGTTTTCATAATAACATTTGTATTTTTTATTTATGATTAGTTTGTAATCTTTGTGCTTTGAACTAACATATTATGCCTGTAGCAGTATTTAATGTTTATGTTTTTGACACGTTGTTTCTTAATTAAGCTGACGGATGTAATCAGCTTAATTGAGTATAAAGAGAACCTGTTTAACTGTTTTTATCGTTTGTCTGATGAAGGCGAGGCAACGTCCTTGCCGAAAGTGCTCACATTATACGGTTTTATTTTATTCTATTTTTGCCGGCTCTTATTGTTTTCCTTTCGCCTGGCTTTAAAAGTTTTAAAGTTTTCAGTTCGTGTTCAATGTTTTGTGTGCTGTACATGTCTAGTAAAACAAAAACTGGAACTAAGACACACTTGAAAAAGCATTCTAGCAGTAGTTGTGGCAAGAAAGAGAGACATGAGGAGCAGTACAATGTAAGTAAAATTCATGACTCACCTACTAGATGTGGCTGTCATAAGCAGGGATGAATCCAGCACAAGGCTCTCTTGGTAGCTTACTAGTGATTGGGGCTAGATGATGGGACTGCACTAATGTCAGCATTAAATAAGCAAAAAGAAAGTAAGTTTCCCAACTACATCTCTCAACTCTGATTTTATCTGAGTTGACATCTCTCAGAGGCATCCACATCTCTTAAATAGACTTCCCATATAAGTCAAACAGAGTACCTCAGTGATCCTCTTCAAGCATAACCTTGATGAGTGGATGGGAAAACACAAATTTGTTCCAGGGATTCCATCTGTGTCCCTCACTGACAGGGGCAACTGGTGCTGACTGAGGTTTCTTTTTGGGGATAAACTCTTGGCTAGACTAATGGCCCCAGGGTCATTAGCCTAGTAACCTCCTATGATCCTATGAAAAAGAGGGAGGGACGGGCATCAAGGGATGGGGGTACCATGGATCACTTTTGTTAATGCTCTATATTTATTACCTTAAGAAAACCCTGATTCTACAAGTACATTTTTACTGACAAGTAGTACTCTAAGGCAAGTCAAAGGTATATGTCATTTTCCCCACTGTAGTGCGATCCTGATGTTAGTATATATGTAACTATATAGTTAGAGAGGTGCACCCCCCACATTGGAGGGTGTGGGGGTTTAGCCCTCAACCTAGTTGGCTTTGATCAAATAATGTAAAACAAAACCAGACAACATAAAACCAAATTAAGTGTGGGGCAACATCCTCCACACCCTTTGACTGTGCTACTTGAAATGAGTTTTAGGTGAAGTGAACTTTCAATTAAATGAACTTTAGGTGATTTGGTCTCAGTGAAATGGTCTTTAGGTGAAGTGATATGAATTCATATATATATAGATATATATATATATATATATATATATATATATATATATATACATATATACACACACACACACACACACACACACACACACACACACACACACACACACACACACACACACACACACACACACACACTATATATATAGACACGCCCACACACACACATATGGTATCAACACTGAAGCCTAATCACCATGGTACAGATCCACTACAAGAAGTTTTTTTTTTTTCTTTAAATACAGGTTCCAGTTTAATATTCTCAAACCTTATGTACCATCTGAATGCTGTGTTTCATTAATAAATCAGCTTTATGACCTAATGTACAATTATCCACTTGTAAAAACAGCATACATATACTATTGTTTCATTTTCATTTAGCAGGTAGCAAATATGTTGTAACTGTTTTGTACAGTTTTATAATATCAGTGGAAGACATCAGATTTGTATTATGTTATTTTACTTCACTAAAGCAGTTTATAAAGTGAGACTTCTTACTGTTGGAATCACTGAATAGTGAAATTATAGACCAGTCATTTTTTGTGGCTGTCACTATCACAAGAGTATGACCTAGTATTGCAAATCCTAGTGCTAAAAATATATGAGCCATACTGTAGCATAGAGGAATAAGGCCATGCCAACAACCTAGGTGACCCAGCTAGTTTAGCAGCTTGGAGGTCTGAGGTAAAGAAGGAAATGGATGGGCATGCCTTTCCTGGAAGGGAGGGCATATACCTGCATGTTTCTTGCATTACATCACTAGTGGAAGCTTAGGGCATAACAGGCAGCATGTCCTCAAGTGGTAATATTCAAGGGGCATTGGTTGAGTCATCTTGGAGGCAGGCTGATATATTGCACATCCCAATTGTACTGCTACCCATACATCATACTACAGGAGTGTGCAAAGGAAAATGGAGGGAGCTAAGACAAAAAATGGTAAAAAAAAAAGAATGACAGTAATATGGCACTGCACTAGGATGTCTCTGTCTCCTCACAGGCCATAAGCATGGTTTAGAATAAATCCAAGGGTGCCAGGACTGCCCAGTAGTCTTGAAGGAAAAGGTTAGTGGCAGTCAGTAGTCAGTTATACAAAGAAAAAATGTATTTGCCAAAAAAACTTTAACTATAAAATGCAATGTGCAATTCTTGTCCCAAGCTACACATTCCAAATTCTCTGTTATATGATTATATGATTGCGGGGAGTTATCTCCCACAGATACACTGACTATATAAATAAATAAATATATCTATATACATACACACACACACACACACACACACACACACACACACACACACACACACACACACACACACACACACACACACACACACACACACACACACACCTGATGAATCTGGGCATCTTGGGGCAATGTAGCAATTGCCTCATGTACACAGACAACCCCCTCCTCCTACCACCCAACACTACAACCTGTGAGTGATGCACTTATATAGCTAAACGGGAAGCAAAGCTCTCTTCACCGAAGACTGGACTAGACAGTCAAGAGGAGAAGGTAAACACCTGTGCCACACCACACTCATCACATAGTCCCTCAAAACCTACACCACCAAAACACACACACACACAGAAGCACAAAACACATACCTACATTCGCGGAGGCTCTCAATAAAAATCTGCCCAAACAACCGAGATCTCCAAAGCAGAAATATAAGCAACCTCCACCCCCCCAACACAAACCAAATGACACATAGCCCACATACTCAGTGTGCCACTCAACTACAGCCCTAAGGCATAATGTACCTAACACTCTAGTCATAGGTGACTCTATAGTCAGGCACACTGATGTTCCACTCACCAGGCTAAACAAGGAGAAAGTTACTGTCAGCTACCTTTCAGGTGCCAGGATCCGCCACATAATGTACACACTCAGGTCACTCCACAGCAAGTACAAATATGACTCTATCCATGATGGTGTGAATGACCTGAGACGTACCTCTATGGCCTACATGAAAAGAGACATGGAGGAGCTCTCAGATCTTGTAGCCCAGGCAGGTATGACCTAGCCCTGAGTAGCATCCTGCCATCACCCAGAATGATACCACAGTACAAGAACAAAATGACTGACTTCAACAATTAGCTAAGCTTCTGGTGTCATTCTTAGGGAATCTGGTATCTGTCTGCCTGGAATGACATGATCAACAGACCATGATGCTTTGCCAGAGATGGCTTGCACCTGTCACCCTTGAGATTCCGGATACTGGCTAAGGCTCTTGCCACCCCTATAGCGCCTTTTTTAGGCAAGGTTCAAATGACAAATTCACCACTGTAACAGGTACAAGCAAGCAAAATCTGAGGGTAATACTACTCAGTGATAGAAGTCTAAACCTCAAAATGCACTCACTTGAGGCACTCCTTAAAATGGAGAACATTGACTTTTATGCAGTGACAGATACCTGGTTTAAAGTTCCAGAGAGCACCCCTGCATTACCAGGCTATAATTCATACCACACCTTTCGGCCACCTAACCTGGACTGAAGCACTAAAGGTGGAGGCGTGTCCATATTCATTAACGATATCCACACCTCCAAGCTAGTTGTTCAGCATAATGCATCCGAGTTTAACCAAGTTCAACTTACTCTGGGCAAGATGGCAATCCAGATTTTAGCTTGCTACAGACCCCCCACCATGCCCCAGGATTCCCACTCCTCTTTTCTTGATACACTGGAAAATATTAGGGTATAACCCAGCAACCTAATAATGGGTGATTTCTGCTATCCCACCATTAACTGGGAAAACTAATCATGTACCAACTCTTTTGCTCAACGTTTTCTGGAATTCTTCAATTCCACCGCCTTGGATCAATGTATCCACACCCCCACCAAGGGCAGCAATATCCTAGACATGGTCATCACAAACATGGGTGACCGGTTTTCCACACCAGAGGTCAATTCCTCATTGGTCAGATCCGACCACAAGCTAATCACCCTAGACATCCACATCCCGCTCCCACCCCCCATTAGAAAAACAACTGTAAAAAATTTCTCCAAAGTCAACTTCACACTTCTGAAGACAGAAGTGGCAAATGTCACGACACCATGCAGATGGACAATAGAGGTACGACTGCTGAATCCTACACAAATGCACTTTATAAGCACTTACACTAGTGCATGGATTGTGCTATCCCTAACAGAACCAAGATGCTATCCTCCAAAAAAAGGAAGCCAATCTGGTGGTCTTCAGCCATAAACAAACTCTACAACAGAAGAAAAAAACTGTTGCAAAAAAGAGTAAAATCCCATGATTGGAGGAACTCCCTGATCAGCCTCAGTAAGAAGCTGAGATCCTTCATAAAATCCTCCAAAGCTAGTTATGAAAACAAAATCGCCACTGATTCTAAAGACAGCCACAAAGCATCCTATAGCTATGTCAAGAATCTCAATGGCAACACTCAAATCTGCTCTGAGTTACAGCATAATGGTACTAAATATACAGAACCAACTGATATTGCCAACATCCTGCCAGATAGGTTCAGTGCTAACTTTAACCTCCTCTCACCCCCTAAAGGGTCCATCTCTAAACCAGAAAAATGCAAAGTTCCTGTAATCACGGCTGTACAGTTAAAAACCTCACTCTCCAAAGCCATGAACACAACATCCATGGGACCTGACAACATCCCAGGCTGCCTTCTACATGAACTAGTGAGTGTGTGTGTGTGTCTCTCCAGCAGGTTTTGTTGATGTCAGATATTAGATTCAGGCCTTTCGAGTGGGTAATGAGTGAGGAGTTAGACTTATGGATATGTAGCATCTCTAGTAGGGCAGGGTCAGAGATTGCCTTGTAGGTGAGACACAGATCACCTCTGAGCAATCTGTATGATACCGAGTAGCATGACAGTGATTTGAGAAACAAGAAAAAATACAGTGCTGGATAAAGGTCATACACACCACAGAAAACAGAATCCAACGATGATAATTTAGACAAGACTGCACCTGAAACAAGAAATATTGAACCAACTGGAGCTTCTGGGGTTGTAAATACCTTTGCTATCCCAGTGGTGCAATCCATTAGTACTGAGGCATCTTTGGCTCCTTTTTCTTTATCAGAGCTATTACCCAACAAGTTGGACCACAGAAAGAGTAGGTCCAGGAGCTCTGTGAAAAAAGGTTGTGCTCAACGGTCTCAAACCTCAGTAGACAGAGAGAGGGTAATGGAAACTCGCAGTTGGACCTAATATTTAACATTTCGTCCTTTGAGTTAACATCTGAGCAGGTCTCTTCTGAATAAAGGACTATCTTTTACTCCTGCTAGGAGATCTTGTTTAACTGATGTGCTGGCAACTCAGCATCATAAAAGCTCCATTGCCAATCAGGCTGTGGAACAGTGATCTTCTGTGGCAACCCCTAATGGACAAAGTCGAAAGACATTGCTAGTATCCTCACATGGACAACAATTGCTGAATAACAAATTAAACTTTAACTTTATAATGAAAGGCTTATGTTTGATAATCACATCTTAATAGTTTAGCTTTCTGATGGGTATGAAGGTATACACATGGTTTAAGAAGTACAAATGTAAAATTGAACATTTTAATGTCTGAAACATTATTAGGAATGTTTATATTCACTAGTGTTGTTTCATCTAGTAGATTTTCTTCATGCTGTACTGACTCCTACTGCTATGCCATTACTTTCTTGTACTGTATTCACCATACTGATTCACATAAGTCATGCATGATAACCTCTCCAGGTTCACCAACTTTTTCAAATATCCTGGAGGAAGACCCTCCAAAAAAGATTTGGGAGGATCACAAAAAAGCTGGTTAAGCTGTTAGGTTCCTGGTTGGTTGAATTCCTTCTTGCTTTCAAAAATATCAAAACACCTTATTTCAGACACACTCTTTCCTTCCCCTGTTAAGTTTCTTTTCTTTACAATTACAAACCTTGTTAATATGCTTGTTCAGTTTATTAAACATGTCCTGTTTCTGGCATCAAATCATTGTGGATGGAAATGTTTGAACTCTTGACTTCAGTAGTTAGTTTTAACAATTGTCAATTCTTTATGTCTAATCAAGATATCAGCATACTTGGAACTCACCATTTTGAATAATCACCATGAGTTCATTGTGTAAATCAAATCAATCCACAGTCCCATTTGGAAATTTATTGAGCCAGAGTTATTTATGCATCATTTCTTGGGAGATATTCTTGCATAAATGAAGATTGTCTTGATGAAGAAATTTCAGTTTAATTTCTTCCCCAAATTATCTAATTCTTGTTGAAAGTTCCAGGAAATACATTAAAAGATGCAGGTGGTTCTGAACATTTCTTCAGTGTGTCAGAATAAGAATAAATAATAACACCATGCTTTCTATTGTTCACACTTATGATATTGTTAATATGCTCTACTAAAGATGTAGCAAATGTTGCAGTTACTAATTTGCATTTTTGGATAAAAATCAGACAGCCATATGAAAAATAACTTTGTAAGTCTCTGTAGTATAGTCAATGTAGAAAAGACCTTCACTTTAACAGAATTCCTGGTGTTACAAGAAAATGATTCCTGTCACCTGGCTTAAATGATTGTGTTACAGTAGCTCCGGTGTTAAAAAAAAAATTGTGGATGGTTTCATTCTGATGAAGTCCTGATTTGTGATAGGATGAAAACTCTCCAACTGGGGCAGATATATTTTTATCAATGTTTAAACAGGAGTAATTTGGTAGCTTTAAGATTTATTATAATGAGAACACCATACAGAAAGTATAGAATAGGTGAGTTGTGGAAATGGTTTCCTTAGTCACCTGTAAGGTAGCGCCTTACCGTACAGTGGGAAACATGTTTCGCTACTTGTTTTAGATAAAAGTCACATTTCACATTTTCATCTGTAATGATCCATATAGATGTTTTGTGCGGGTTACAAGTACAATTTTGGTACAGCTGGAAGAGGTTATGTTGAAGAGATTCTTGTGTTGTAAGAAATGCTTGAGGGTGATAAGGACTAGTTTAGATTTTTGGGGGTTTAGAAGCAAATGTGAATCATGGAGTACATGTTCATTTGATAGTAGGGATTCTTCGGCTGTGTGTTACAGTTTCTTTCCAGATTCTTGTCAGAGCAGATTAGGGTTTAGTGATCTGCTTACTGAATGATAGAAACATGTTTACTTGAACTGTGGAAGTGATTTATAAATATGTTGAGTAGAGCTGTGCCCAGAATAGATCCTTGGGAGACACCTACTGCTACTGCTTGAGAGGAGGAGATTGCCATTTCATGGCCTGTTGTTTGCTTGTGAGATAGCCGTTAAACCAGAAGAGAGAAGGTGGTATAGTCCTGATGAAAAGAAAATTTTCAGCAGAAGTTGTCAGGATACAGTAAGGAAGGATTTTGATAGGTGAACAAATATGCAGATATGAGGCTGGTTTTATTTCTGCTTTGGTTGATGGAGGCGGTAAAGTTATGAAGGGCAGGGATAGCACTGTGATGTGCATGAAATCCCTGCTGTGTTGGAGATTGCTGATTATTATTAGAGAGAAAGTGAAAATGGGTTTGTATATATTTAGTTTCATAATTTAGAAAGAGATGACAGAATGGTGATGAGCCACCACCTAAAGAAATCTGTGAACTCCCACTTTTACACAGAAGTAATATGCACAATCTTTTCCAGAGCTTTGGGACATAGCTTTCCATGAATGAGTGGCAAATCACTATGGAGACATGGTAGGCCATAGCGTCAGCAGCAAGCTTGTTGTATTCTGTTGGTAGGTTGTCTGGAGCAAGAGTAGCTTGAAGAGAAGTCTTTTAATAGCGTAGGTGGATATTGGCTGGAAATTTAGTTTGTTTCTGTGTAGGGCAGATTGAGTGGATGGGGAAATTTAGGGGCTGTCTTTTTTTTTTTTTTTTTTTAGCAGAGAGACTGCAGTGTTGATGAAGTGTGAGTTCAGTCGGCTGGCAATGCTTTCAGTCATTACTTAGAGAGGCAATTGGTTGAGTATAGTGACCTGGGTGAAAGAGCTGATTGACTGAGGACAAGAACAAATTGGACTGAATCAAGTAGAGGTTTATAGGATTTATAGGTTTGTCTAATACATTATTTTGTCTAATCTGATTTTACATTTAGCTGTTTCTCAACTGTTTATATGTTAGAAGATTAGATTCAGTTTTGTTCTGTTTCCAGTTATACCAAGCCCTGTCCATCTGAGTAATAAATTGCTTACTTTGTCTCTAGGGTTATGAAGCTGTATTAAAGTTTACTCTTTTAGATCGGAAAGGAGACAGTTTGTTTAGAATATTTAAAGAATGGTGCTGAATGAGGACACTGCTATATCCAGCTGTGGGGTATGTAAAGAGATTCAGTTGACAGATTTTAGGTTGGAGATTAGAGTGCCTGTCTGTATTATGTATATGACTGATATCATTTGCACTTGTGGACAGGGATATGTTCTCTGATAAAGAAAGTGGGATGACAATTACTGAAGGTGTTAGAGAGTGAGCCTGTAGAATTACTACTGCTTGGAGTATTAGTAGAATTAAGTTGAATGTTGCTGTCATAGTGTTCTTGCATATAGCTGATGTGGAGATTTATTAATAGAAGCTACAGATAGGTTCATAGATTAGTACTAAGCTAACTGCCCTTGCGAGCCATTTTAAGCCTAGCCAATTATCCCTTGTGAGACTCAAACCTTGCACCTTGTGATTGTAAGGCAAACACCTTAACCATTAGGCCACCCTCCCAACCCTGGGAATGTTGGGATGTTTGAGTTGATGTGATTGAGGGTGGATCAGTTTATGCTTTGACAATCGGTGTTGAGATTGCCTATTATTATGATTTCCTTGTTCTTCATCTGCATCAGTCTTATTCCCATGTGATATGTAAATTACTACTATGTTTATTTTCTTTTGCATTTATTGATTTTTAGCTCAGATATGAGGATTTCAGCATTTTTTATTCTGGAGTGAGGGTTTTGATTTTTAGCTAAGATATGAAGATTTAATTATTTTCTTTTTGGGAGTGAGGATTCATGGGATGGAGTGAGAATTCAATATGTTTTTTTTTTGAAAAATGATTGCCACTCCACATACCCTACTTTTTTCTTTCTAATCTGAAGATATTTTATCCAGGTGGGAGACTCCTTGGTTATTATAGCTTGTCTCAGCCATATTTCTGCATTATAGTCACATCTGGGGATTGACTATCAATCCATGCTTGGAGTCAGCCATCTTGTTTCAAAACCAATGTTAATGTTAAAGAAAAGTAATGCAAAGTTTTTTCAGTGTGGAGTAGAAGGTTTTGGTAGAGTAAGAGTGTTTAATAAATGATGTAGTGGGCCTGGATTTGGATGGACATGTCTTCAAAGGTTGATAGTCATATGTTATTGGACCACTTTTATTTAAATTTCAATTTAAGACATATTTTGTTAAGTAAAGGTTTAAGGAAATATTGAACATTTTTTATCATGAATAGGTATGCTATAGCTTGAGGGAATAGGATGGCTGTTTAGGCGGGCTATTTGTGAAGACTGCATGTGATGTAGGGAATGACAGATTATGCTGTGGGGTATAGTTGTGGGAAGATGTCATGAGGGTAAGCAGTGACAGAGATATTATTAATACTATTTGTACTAGTCTCATGGTGATTAAAGGGATAAAATATGGTGTTAGTTGGGGCTTAGGGGTGTAGGGGGCTGCAGTAGGAAGTTGTGGATGAAAGATAGTTGTGGGATAGTTAATGTCTATAGGATGTCACAACTGAATTACGAGAACTAAGTTAAGCTTGTGCGTGGAAGGTGAAAGCCAAGTGTACGTTTAGGAGGAAGTCGCTTGTATGTAGATGTGGGGGTGGCATTATATAAGTGATATGTGCAGTGTTTGGAGATGTAAACAACTGTTTCTATGCACACTTTACAGAGCTTTGAGCCACAAGGTAGGAAATCTCTTACTTATCTGTTATGCATTCCTTGGATCATAGGAAGTTACTAGGCTAATGGCCTTAGGGCCCTTTACAAGCCTAGCCAAGTTCTACCCTTATTTCCACGATCGACACCTATTGCCCCTGTTCTCGAGGGACACAGGTGGAATCTCCAGGGTGAATTTACAGTTACTCATCCAATCATCCAGACTGCGTTTGAAGAGGGCCAATGTGTTGCTCTGTTTGAAATGAAGTGGCAGTCTGTTCCAAAGGTGTGGTAACCTCTGAGAGACAAATCTGTCCCTCAAGCAGGTTGTATTAATGTCACATACCAGGTTAAGTTATTTAGAATGAGTAACCCATGTGTCATTTGACTTATGAAGATGCAGCATTTCCAATAAAGCAGGGTCAGAGATGGCTTTGTATGCAATGCAGAGATCACCTCTCAGTAGTCTGTATGAAAAAGAATAAAGTGACAGTAATTTCAGATGATCCACATAGGACAAATCCTGAAGACCTAGAATTTTCCTTGTGTGGAACCTTTGTGGTCTCTCCAATTGCTATTCCAATTCCCAATTTCCAATTGCAGCAAGTGTTTGGAAAGGTACATACCAAAAGGGGTGTTGTACTCAGTTATTGGCCTGATGAGGGAATAGTACAAGGAGGTTATAACTTTTTTTTTCTGGAGGCAATGCCCTTACTTATGAGATGAGCAATGTAGAATTCCCTTCTTACCACTTTGGAGACATGGTGGTCAAAGGTGAGGTTGCTGTCAACCTATGTGCCCAGGTCCCTCACCACTGATTGCGTACTTAAGGTGTTGTTATTGATGTGGTAGTTAGCAAGAACATCACCCTTACTGAAACAGATAATAATACATGCTTTTGCATTGAGTTTAAGGCCACGACTTTGTCACCAATCATTTCTTTGTGTAAGACCCTTTTGTAGGATGTTGACATTTGGAGATTCTATGACTGTTCCTAGTTTGCAGTCATCTGCAAACTTTGTCAGCCACAGACCTTTAGTTTTTGCTTGTACTTCAGAAAAATAGATTCCAAACAGTAGAAGTCCCAAGACTGATACCTGTGGAACACCACTGGTTACAGGTCTGCTGTTGGAGGTGGATTCCCCTATTCTGACTATATGGGTTCTATCAGTGAGCCAGTTAGCATCCTATCTAATGATATAAGGGTTGATACCTAGCTAGATGAGTTTGTCAATGATGTCTGAGTGGGGAATAGTGTCAAATGCCTTGGCTAAGTCTAGGCAGGCTGTATGCACAGATTTCCCCTTGTTCAGGGCCTTGGTGACTGTCTTGAAGAAGTCCACTAGTTTAACAGGCATGATCTTCCTTTGACAAATCCAAACTGAGTAGGATCAAGTGTTTAGAGATTACCTATATCTTTGTTAATAAAATCCATGATGATTCACTCCATGGCCTTGCAGATAAGGCTAGTCAGGCTAATAGGTCTGTAGCTCCAGGGGTCAATGGAAGCACTACCTTGGTGCAAGGGAATAACAGTGGCCATTTTCCATTCTATGCTGGGACAAAGCTGGTGCTTAGACTATGATTGGAAAGAGTACCCAGTGGTGTTGCTAATTCTTGTTGAAGCTCATGTAGGATGCAGTCTGGGATGTTATCATGTCCCACAGATGTTGTGTTCCTGGCCTTAGAGGGTGTGTTAATGACCTGCTCCTTAGAGATACATGGTAGGGGACAGGTGGCAGGGATGTCACGGGGTACATCTGGCCAGGACAGGGAAGTGAAGTTTTTAAAGAACCTGTCGGCCAACAGGCTAGCTATGTCCACAAGCTCAGTATATGTGGTATCATTAACTACCAATTCAGCACAAATCTGGGCCTTTCTTTTTAGATTACAGATATAACTAAAGAATGCCTTATGGTTTTCTTTAGTTGGGGAAGCTAATTTGTATTCATAGTTTGCTTTGGAGGACTTCACAGTTAGTCTTATTCACTCATTTAAGCCGAAGAAGGCATGTTCCTAATTTAGGGCTGACTCCCTCTCACTCTTAGATAGCAATTTCTTCCTCTTATTATAAAGCCTGTTAATGGCAGCTGTCCACCAGGCAGGTTTGTTCTTCCTTGAGAAGCTTGTTTTGGTCCTATCAGGTATGCCCGAGTCAATGCAGTTATACAGGTGTTTGTATAAAGCATTGTTGTAGAACTCGGCATAGTTGCCAGTTCAATCTGAAGGGAGAGGTGTAGAGAAGCTATTTATAACAGTCTGTAAGAGGATATAACCTGTTTTGCAGAAGGTGTTTAGTTTAGTTGCTGCTAGGGAGGTTTAGGTGTGATAGTTACTTCAAATGAGAGGGCGGCCATGGTGGTGCAGCAGTTAGCATTGTCGCCTCACAGCAAGAGGTTCTCTGGTTCGATCTTCGACTGGGGTGCCTTCTCTGTGGAGTCTGCATGTCCTCCCTGTGGTCACGTGGGTTTCCTCCTGGTGCTCCCGTTTCCTCCCACATCCCAAAGACATGCTGTAGGTGGATGGACACTCTAAATTGGTGTGCATGTGTGTGCCTTCTGTGGAAGTTTGGGCGCCAGGCTGGCAACTCAACACTGTAAAACTCCACTGCCAATCATGAGCAGACAGGTGATCCACTGTGGCGACCCCTTACTGGGAAAAGAAGATGAAGTTACTTCAAATGAGACTGATTTGTGGTCAGATCTCACCAGGGAAGAATTGACAGTGAGGGTGCTACAGCACTCCCCATATTGGTAAGCACCAGATCCAGGATGTTGGCACCCCTTGTGGGGATGTCAACCAGCTAGCCCAGGGCATAGGAGTTAACAGGGTCTATATTAGAAGATCAAAGTTTCAAAACTTCGAATGTTCTAATATTGACCCCTATTCAGCGAAAGCTGAAAATATCAAAGGAACAGAAAAACAAATTTTTTCCTAGGGAAAGAATTTGCTTGTCCATTTCTGTTGCTTTGTTATTTTCAGTGCTGTGGTGGAAAGTTATGGGTCAGGTTCAGGTAAGTATGCGATTGAGTGCGGGTTAGGTTAGTTAGGGTTAGGGTGCAGATTAGGTATGTGTGCGATTGTGTGGACATGAGGGTTAGGTGAGTTAAAATTAGGGCGCGGGTCAGGTAAGTGTGCGATTGTGTGGATGTGAGGGTTAGGGCGGGGTAGGTGAGTTAGGGTTAGGGCGCGGGAGAGGTGAGTGTGCGATAGTGACGGTCCTTAGGGTTTGGGTTAAGGTAAGTGGATAGTTGGTGGTGTGTGTATAGTTTAGTGTAGGGTTAGGTGTAAGATTTTAGGTGTATGTGTGTGGACTGCTGTTTGTTAGGTGCGCTTGTGTTGTGTGTATGTGTTTTGGAACAGCACATTATTTTCCCTAGGAAAAAATTTGCTGTTCTGTATGTTCGATGTTTTTAGCTTTCACTGAATAGGGGTCGATATTAGAACATTCAAAGTTTTGAAACTTCAATGTTCTAATATAGATCCAGTTAACAAAGTCAAGGAGTCTTTGGGCAAGTGAGTTTGAGCATGAGTAATTTACCTAGTCAATTGATGGGTAGTTAAATCACACAAAACCATGGTGTTTGGATGTATCTTGATATAGTGAAGTAGATCCAAACAGGCAGAGTGGGTGTCCTGATTCATGGAGGGAGTTCTGTAGCTGGCAATGACTTGAACAGGTGGCCTACCTGCAGTTAATTTTACCTGAAGTATCTCCAGGGAATCAAGATGCTTGATCAATCTGGAGGTGTATTTATCTTTAATGAAAAGTGATACACCACCTCCTTTAGATTTCATGCCTTCAGTTTGTGGTCTGAACATGTGGAAGGAGGTGTAACCTGGTATGGCTGGAGTGCTCTCCACAGCCTTGAACCAGGTTTCCAAAACTGCAAAAATGTCTGCATCTTCCAAGAAAAAGGACTGGTTCCAGTGAGTGCAGTTTTGTGTTAAGACTCCTAGTGTTAAGCAGCAAAACCTTGACGCTCCTTTTACATGGAGTTTTTACATTGGGAATTTTGTCCTTGAGACACTGCCTAAGCAAGGCATAATGGGGGTGGTAAGAGCCTTACCCAGTAGATGAAATTCTAGGGGTGACCGATGAAAACTATCTCTGATAAAGTATCGAGGTCTGTCAATCATATCATCTCAGGCTACAGATACTGGATCTCTTAAGAATGACATCCTAAACTAAGCCAAGTATTGAAGTCAATCCTTTTCTGTTTGTATTGAGGCATCATCCTAGGTGAAGGTAAAATGCTGCTTAAGGCTAGGTACGTATCTGCCTGAGACACATAGTCTGTTAGCTCAGTCATGTCTGTCTTCATATAGTCCAGAAAAATACATCTCAAGTACTTCACACCAATATGGACTATGATGGGATCATAACAGTAGCTGTTGTTGAGAGACTTGAGTGCATGTGTGATATGGAGTATTCTTGCACCTGGCATACAGCTGACCATGACCTTTTCCTTATCCAGCCTGGTGAGAGGGGCATCTGTGTGTCTCACGATGGACTTACCTATGACTAATATGTTTGGTTTTGTGGTTTGCCTTAAGGGATTGATGGGGGAGACACTGGTATGTGAGCAATTATGTGTATTGTGTTCTGCAGAGAAATTATGTGTAGCATGCTAGTGTTTGTATTTGGGAGGTCTCTGGTGGTTAGGTATGTTTCTGGCAAGGATTTCTGCATATGTAGGTATGTGTGATGTGGGTTTGGGTGGAGTAGGATGTGAGGTGTGCATGCTGACAACCCGCTCATTGTCAAATGTACTAACTGGTGTGTGAGAGATCATAGATTCAAGGTTTCTAATATAACAGCATCTCTCACATGTTGAGTTTGTGTGGAGTAGGAGTAGAGAGTTGTCTGTGAACAAGAAGCAGTGGCTACACTGCCTCTGGATGCCCATGTTGACCAAGCTGGGTGGGAAAACTATGGTAAATTGTCTATCCAAAGTTTTAGGTAAATTTTTATGGTCAAGAAAAGAGGTCACACTTAAGAATGGATATTGTGTGAGAGGTGTGTTGGTACCTCTGAGGCTAAGCTTAGTATTCTACTTGATAGTAGAGCAGGGCCTCAAAAATCCTCTGGAGGACTACAAGCTAAGTACTAAGGGAAAATTTATCAAGCAAAATTATTGCATTTAAACCACCAACAGTGACTACCGCTATGAGGCAGTGCATGACAGTGGGCTACACATGGACAGGTGCAAATGCAGGGCTTAAACAAAACAAAAGATAACCCTTTTAACTCAAACTAGCCAATGCTCTCTTTCTAAGCACTACTCCTATCACCCTCAGTAAGATGGGTCCCAGACAGCACACTCCTCCCACAAGGGTGCAGAAGGGCCTTCATCTACAAGGATGGCTTGTATTTGATGCTCAGAAGTTACAAAATAGGGTCAGAAACAGCAAACCTGGAACTGGGCTATGCTATAGCTGAAGTAGTACAGTATACAGTAAAACATGACTAAAAAACAGTTCAGACAGTTCAAGCAGACAATAGAATGCAAATACAAATTAAATGTGCAATAGAAGAGCAAAAGCAGGCACTTATAGTTAGTTGGAAGCAGCAGTTGCCTCAGATCATTCAGTATTTCAGTGAAGAGCTAGTTTTAGTGCTCAAGTTATACCAAACATTCTGGATTCAGCAAGTATGAATTTAGCCTATGCTATAAAATTCAGAAGTACTAGAAATTTAAAGTGCATAAAAATCACAGTCACAACAGCAAACACAGTTTAAATAAACCAAAAATTCACCAGCAATTCCCAGCTCAGAAGGGTATAGGCCACACTGTCCAGCCACAAGAGTCTACTCCACAAGCCTTCCTAATGTAAAACAACTGGTTTTAGAGCCCAGGTGCTTAAGCCAGAACTAAGACACTTCCGAAGATAGACACTTCAACCAGCAATTTCCAGCTTAGATGGGTGTAGGCTATGCACTCCTGCCACAATAATTTAGAACATGAATCTTCTCAATGTAAAGTAACTAGTTTAGAACCCAAGTGCTTAAACCAGAATAAAGACAGAATAAAGACACTTAGAATAACAGGCACAGTAGGCCTTCACCAGCAATTCCCAGCTCAGAAGGGTGTAGAATAACAGACACAATGAGCCTTCAACCAACAATTCTCAACTTAGACCCCAGCTTAGAAGAGTATAGGCTATCTTCTCCTGCCACAAGAGTTTAGACCACAAATCTAACTAGTGTAAAATAACTGGTTTGGAACCCAAGTGCTTGTAAGTTAAAGTGGAACAAAACACTTAGAACAACAGACACAATAAGCCTTCACCCAGCAATTCCCAGCTCAGAAAGCAAAGGCTACCTCTCTCCTCCCACAAGAGTGTGCACCTCAAACCTTCTTGATGTAAAATAACTGGCCTGAAGCCCAGGTTCTTAAAGCAAAACTGAGAGACTAAGAGTAACAATTACAATTTAATCAGGCAACTAATAGGCAGTAATAAATGCAGCAGAATAAATGCATTTGAACGCTTTAAGAACAAGCAACAAAAGCAAAAAAATCAAGTAGGAAGAGACACAAATATAATAAAAGCAGCTGAAAAGTGTTTTTATGTAGAAAGGTTAGAAACAGAAGCCAATTCAAGGTTAAGAAAATAAGAGGGTGGGTCTTCCCAAGTGAACTCACTGTACTCAATAGAATGAACTGATGAGATGGGACTGGGAGGAGTGTCCAATATCAAATTTATAGTAGAGATGGGAAACTCAAAAGCCACCAAGTTTTAAGAACACAACAACTACTGTTGGGTGGGTGGCTGGGAAAAAATGGAGACAGAATCAGAGCAGAAAATGGCAGTACAGTAACAAGCAGATGGACTACTTTGCAAGTGCATGCAGTGATAAATTCAACCAATAAATAAATGTGGCACAGGAATGTAAAATATCACTGAAACAGAGCAAGCCCAAAAATATACTTCTATCAGCTTAGTAATCCAGTTGGTCTTAGAAACACTCCAATTTTGCATCTCTAAAGTTGTATGTAATATGAGCAATAGCCTAGCAAATGGTATTTTAGTCTGTCAGGGTGCAGCTATTGAAAGTGCACTTTTGAAGGCAAAAAAATCCTGCAGAAGAATTTCAACATAAAAGTGACTTTCCATCAGTCAGTTACAGTTTACTGCTAACAACATGATTGCAAAACTACATGGAGAGGGGGGACAGACTAATGTCGGCTTAGAGATCAGCAGAGAAAGTAAAATAAAAAGACTGAGACAGAAAAATGGCCTGTTAATTATGTAATCATTACTGTGCAATGTTGTGATCCTGGGTCCTGTTGTAAGACTCTGCACTCTCACTAGTATTATAAAAAACTGGCAATATCAAAAAGAACAATAATCCACTAATAGCCTTTATGTGAGTAATGCAACAGACCTATACAACACCACAGTACTATAGTTTGAGGTCCCTTCTGAAAATGCCCCTTTGTAGCTGATAGTATTCAGGCTTTTTTTTTTTGAAAAACAGAAATGAAGGGTGTTTATTTAGTTACTAAGGTGAGCACACTATGTCCTGTATGTATAACAGGAGCAAAGGAAAGAAGGGATGTTTCTCTTGCATACTTGGAGAACTGATATAATAACAAAGCCAAAATTCAAGTGTCTTTCATTATTTAGCACATGCAGCCCCTATGACTTAACAGAAAACCAAAGATTTTGAAAAGGAGATGCAATCTCAAGGACATGCATAGCTCTCACATTACTTGCTTAAAAATTGGAGACAAAAATAATGGGTAGATGTGGGAGAAAGGCCTTAAGTCACTGATAAATTTTGATGTTGTTGTGTCTTTCGGCTTTTCCCGGTTAGGGTTTGCCACAGCGGAACTCCGGTCTGCTAATGATTGGTAGTTGATTTTTACGTGCCGAGTTACCAGCCCTGACACACAACCTTCAACGAAGGTACACCCATCTAATTCATTGAAGAAGTTAACAGAACAACAGGAATTGAATCAATATGCATTTTCTGAACTATTAGCACTACAATTCTTTGATGTCTGACATAGACTGACTATAATCCTTGGTGATTTACCAAAAAAGTTAACTTTTTTTTAAAAAGGATAGGAAAAAATATGAAGCAATACCAAAATCATTCTGCAAAATCCATGACAACTGAGACATATAGGGGTATTGTAAAATTCAGTACTGTTGGCAAAAGACTCATTTGCATAATAAATAGAATACTTGTCACTTTTCCTTGCAAATGTTTCAACTATGTTTATCTGGTTGCTTGCCAGGACTTAAAAAATAAAAAAAAAACCTTACCTCATACTGTCACTGGCTGCTCCTATAGTTGTTTTCCAATGCGCTTAACCATAGCCCTTTGTTTTATGCATCTGGGCTTTCCAGTAGACAGCATGTGATGGCAAGAGGTTAAAAAGTTCTGCAAAAATAAATGAATGGTGCCTCTAGCTAATTAGTTCATCTATGCGTATAGCTGGCCAGATGGAGTTAATATAAGATCCAATAACCCACTGCTTAAAATTAGTATAAATAACAACAACAAGAAGCACATTTATTACTAAACAAATACCAAACTTTCAGAATAAAGTGCAGCTCCCAATAAAGTTAAGCTCCTTACTAAAGATTTTCAAAACCAGCAGTTAGAATTACAGTGAAATCAGCAAACACAGTCTCTAACCAACACCAATGCTAAAACCACAAAACCAAGAAAAGTAGTGTCTGAATGGCATGATAAAGGCAATGAAGGCAATGAAGGCAAAAATGTAATCACAGAATCTTTCAGAGTCCTAATAGTCATACCTACATAAGAAGCAGTACATCTACTGCAGACACTCAATATATACTATCCCTTTAGTTTTACAAGTGAAATGTCTAGATACTCTTAAAGTATAAGGTAAAGGTTGTAGGGACACAAAAGGACCCGCTAAAATGTATCTACAGAAATTACAATTACCACATTTAAACACCTCTATAGTTTTCTGTATACCTGCTCTTTGGAATATACCTTGTATGATCCATTTGCAAAAAACTCTTTAAATTATAATTATTTTTATAAATGAAGTTTGGTTTTGTAGCCACTACTCTGAATAAATCACCATTACCTTCTAAAATTTTCCAGTTACACTATCCATGGTCATATCCAGGTTAAAAACCAAACTCTTATTTCTTTCCTCAATTTGTACCACCTTGTGACATAAAAAGGGATGTTTTAAAATGGGTGGATAACGAGTGTACCTTTTACACTGGCGTCAGGAAATTCCACAATGATATAATGTCAGTTAAGCTCCACCAATGCCAGTAGGTCATAAGATTGACATCACAACCTATGCGAGTTTTCTGTACCTGCATTCATTACTGGCATTATAAAATTACTATACTGAATTTTTGTAATGAAAAATAATAAAAATTGTTTATATGAGCTAAGACAAACTATCATTTCTGAAACTGTTTTGCAGGGTTTCAAGACCTAGGCAAGGCTGGATCCTGTGGTATAGAACTTATAACCATAGTGATAAAAATACATAGTACATACTAGAGAAAATTTGGAATTAGAGAAGTTACAGCAAATGTTCAACCTCAAGACGGGGATCTATGTGTACAATATTTATTTATAGCTGCAAGAGATGTTTCAAAAGGAGGTTTAAGGTATTACACAGTGGAGACTGGTTTCTCTTGGTCTTTCTGTTGTTTTTATGTAGGTTGCTTTCCTGTATAACCTTTTCACTTGTATGTGTTTTAACTTGTGAACAAAAAAAAAAAAAACAAAAAAACACTGAAAGTATGTGCTTTCAATTATGACCTCATAGCTCTAATTCATCCAGCTTGAATTCTGCAAAATCAACCACCATGGACTGAAAAGATCTGAAGCCTGCATAAACTAAAGCACTGCTGGAGATTCCCTGCTGGGTGAGAAAACCTATATTTTTGTTTAGGACCTTTTAAAGCTACTTTTATATACCTGCTCCATTTTGTTTTGTTTTTTTGTTTTTTTTAAATCTGCTTGGCCTGGTATTTTTGTTCTGTGTGAGAGGTGGACACAAATTATCTAGGCTGCTCATTTTACATATTTTTTCATTAGTTAAATTGTCTCTTGAGTGATACCTAAATACTCAATGAAATCCTGGGCCTCTGTCTTTGTCTGAAAAGATTTGAAGCCTGCAGAAATTAAAGCACAGCTGGTGATTCTCTGTTGTGTTTCTCATACACTCTCCCATTTGTTGATTTGCTTTGTAAACCTGGTGAGTTTAACCTGCCCTCCCTAAAGTAAATTGAGCTGCTCATTTTCTACACTGCTGTTGATATCCTGAATTATTTATTTGTTTTCCTTTCTACACTGCTGTTGATATCCTGAATTAGTTACTTGCCTTTCCTTGTGCTTATATTGAAAAAAGTGCATTTCGCCTTCCCTTGCTTGCTCTACTTGATCTAGCTATCTGTTTAATAATGTAGTGTATTTTTACTCTCTAGCAAACAATTGCTTTTATACAAAATAAGTCAGTGGATTTTCCATCTAGTGCACTGGGAGGTAACCTGGTCTGTTGAGGTTGAGGAAATACTTGTGATTTCTGAATATAGTTTTATTTGTGGAACCTTATCTTGTTTTTAGTGCCTTTATAAATTCTATTCAGTTGAGTGGCACTTGGCTCATTTATTCAAAACAAAGTACTTTTATTGAATAACCACTCTTTTATAATCTGTTTAAAGTACAAAGCTGTATCAATATCTTTTATATCTTTTTTATAAGTTTGTTTGTGGTAGCATATATCTTTAAGTTTGTTTGTGGTAGCATTTCATTCCATTTAAGTTTGTTTTGGTAGTATTTGACTCTGGGCACTCCTGTTCTGACACAAAAAGGTTCTAAGCATTTTTTTTGCACTTCTCTGCACTTGACTTGCACTGTTCTGATACCTAGATAGCATAGACTAGATTTATACCTGCTGAATCTAGCCTGTTATTGATACACTTAAGCACTAAACCAGCCATCTAACATTAAGAAGAGCTCTCCTCTAGCTTATAGCAGAAGAGTGTGGATCCAGCCTTGTCTGAGCTGTGGACTGCTGGAGTAAAGTTCATTGTGTGCTTTCCTACTGGCTTAAGAGTGTCTTAAGTTCACCTGTATTTAAGCCTTGTGTCTTCACGTTTCAGCGTACCATACAACAGGGGTTAAGGGTGCTCTGTATGGATCCTAACACCTAGAAACTCAATTTTTTTCTTAGACATCTGTCTTTGGAACTGTCCCAAGCTGTCATACTGCACTACAGGTGCACTGAGCAGCATTGCCACACTTATCATCCATAGTCTTCAATAGAACAAGCACCTTTGATTATCCTAGCACAAAAACTGGTCAAACTAGCCCAATCCATTCCCTAACAGTACATATGGTAAAACCTGCTATAACAGTACATATGGTAAAACCTGCTATAATGGATGGGCAGCTTCCCATCATTTCACCAGGCAGCCTGATTGACATGGGCATCCTGAGGCAATGTAGTAATTGTCTCATGTATACGGACAACCACTTACTCCTAAAACAAACAAATACCCTATGTGAAAGATGTAATTACACTATGAAATTGGAATTAATTCTCTCACATAACAACAAACTGGACATCAAACAGGTTGTCAGCACACACTTCAACTCTCACACAAAATGAAGTCATGACACATAAACCCACATATATGGAGATACTCATCAGATGCCTATCAAAAGATCAGAGACCTCCCAAACATACCACCTGCACACACTGCTATGCAAATAGAAACTACTACACATACTAACACATACACCAGTGTCTCAACAAATAAGCTGCTAAGGTAAAACACCTCAAAATCTAATGTCTTGGTCATAGGCAACTGCATAGTGAGGCACACGGATGCATCTCTCACCAAGATGGACAAGGAGAAGGTCATGGTCAGCTGCCTGTCAGGTGCCAGGATCTGTCAAATCACACATGCACTCAAGTCACTCAACAGCAAGTACCTTTATGACTCCATCATAGTCCATGTTAGTGTGAATGACTTGAGACATACATCTCTGGACTATATGAAGAGAGACATGACTGAACTTTCAGATTATGTGTCCCAGACAGGTATGACTCTAGCAGTAAGCACCATTCTATCTTCACCCAGGATAATGCCGCAATATAAATAAAAATGATTGATTTCAACAATTGGCTTATCTTGTTATGTCACCTCAGGGGGATCCAGCATCTGTCAGCCTGGGAGGAATTGATCAACAGGCCACGCTACTTTGCCAGAGATGGTCTGCACCTGTCTCTTCTAAGTGTTTGAATATTGGCAAAGGTGCTTTCCTCCCCATAGTGTTTTTTTTTTAGGCAATGTCAAAATAGCAACATTTCTGACAAAGCAAAATCCACTCAAGATAAACCCAAGGTTCTGCTGCTTAATGCTAGGAGTCTAAAGATGAAACTGCACTCCCTGGAAGCACTCCTCACCTTGGAAGATGCTGACATCTGTGCAGTCACTGACACATGGTTCAAACCTATGGAATGCACCCGGGCTGTGCAAGGCTACAATGCCTTAAACACATTCAGATCTCAAAATGAGCAGGAAAGAACTAAAGCTGGAAGTGTATCCATCTTCATTAAAGCCAAGTACATTGCACGACTGATCAAACAGTATGAATCTCTCAAACCACTCCATGTCCAATTAACTATAGGCAAAATACTCTACCACATCATTGCTAGCTATAGGTCCCCCATCAGAAACCAAGAAAAGCACACCACCTACCTTGACATACTAGAGACCCTCATCATACAGCTCAGCACCTTAGTAATGGGAGATTTCAAATATCCTGCCATTGACTGGGTGACATACGCGAGCACAAATATGCTCACTCATAGGATCCTGTTGTCAATACAAATTTTCTGAAACAGATAATCTGCACTCCAACAAGGAGTGCAAATGTCCTAGACATAGTAGTCACCAACATGGGGTGGGGTCACTGCACTCCCCTCTGTGTGACACATGCCCGGGTAAGGTTGAACCATAAATCAGTCTTGTTCGAAGGAACTATTGAACCTGTCACCACCACAGTAGCAAAAAACATAAAAAAAAATTCCAAAGCAAACTACAGCCTACTAATTGATGGTATAAAATGTTTTATACCCCTCCCCACAATCACAGACAACAGTGAATTCTATGTAGAAGTGTACACCAATGCCCTGTATAAACACTTAGGCAACTGTATAGACTCAGCTCTGCCTAACTGGATTAAAACCAGGTCCTCCCAAAAAAAAAAAAAAAAAAAACAAGCCACCCTGGTGAACCTCAAATATAAACTGATTGTATAAAAAAAGAAAGAAACTGATGTCTAAGAACAAGACAAAACTGACTCAGCATAGTCATAACTTGAACAAGCCAATTAGAAATCTTGTAAAGTCCTCTAAAGCTAATTACAAAGGTAAAATAGCATCCCTAGCTTAGGATACTCATAAGGCATTCTCAAACTCTGTAGTTCGGTTCTATAAAGGGCTAAATAATCAAATAATGTGACGCTACATAGCAATATCATTGCTGGCCATCTTCTTTTCTCTAAAAAAACAAAAAATCAGCATCTTTAAATTGAAAAAAAAAAGAAGTAGAAATATAAAAAAAAGTGTATGTTTTGTTTTATATATTAATATAGGTGTAGGTATCGTATACAATACTGTATGATCAATAGTAATAAAAACTGAAATAAAAGGGAATGTATTCTCATAAAATATTACTTCCTTAAGATTTATATCTTTTGGGATCTTCAGATAAAATTTTAAGGGTGGTGTATTAGAAATATGATTGTTGTTCAAGCTCTTTACACTACAAAACTAACTTGAGCTGCCATATCATCTCCTTTATATGCTAATTTTGTTCCTCCCAATCCCCCCCTCAAAATGTTCCACTTCCTCAAGGACCCACCCAAAATTTGAAGTTAGCCTCATGGTAAGAATGTCTATTGAGGGGGGCATTATTTTTTTTTTTCTTTTTAATGTCCTCATGTCCATCATATATCTTTTTTTCTGTTCTTCATTCCGTTGCCAATATAAATGCCCAAACAAAATGCAGTAAATGCTAAGTATACCCCCTTTGGTATAGCAACTTCTATATTTCTTTCCCTCAATGTAGTTCTTAATGTAGGCATAGTAAGTACTTTTTTCTCCTGCTATAAAAGGGCATGGCATCTGCCAAATTGTAATTTCTCCTGTAGCTATATGTCAATTCGTTCTGAAAAACCGTGTTCTCTGTGGGCATCCACATATTTTTAAATAGGCTGTGTTATTACTACAGGGTATCCCCTTTGTGAAACATATTTTTTGTTTTTTATCTACTTCTAAGAAAATCCTCCTGAAATAAATATATCGTCAAGGAAACGATATGACTTCTTAATGAAAGTGTGTCTTTCCCCTTATATAATTATAATAGTAGTAAATAATATAGGGCCACATATATAATTTTTTAGTTTTTTTTTTAAAAGAAAAAGATTTTTTGTTTTTTTTTTACCGGGATTTAGAAGATCCAGTAAGGAGAAGAAAGCGCAATCCATTTTTTTTTGTTGCTAGTAAATAAAGTATTTGTCTCCGTGGATGTTGGATGTGATTTTTGGTGAAACATAGTTTTGGATTCTGGAAGACAGCCTTTATAGAAACTGAACTACTGAGTTTGTGGTGTCATAAGGCATTCTTTATTGACATCCTAGATCTAAAAGGGAACGCCCAGCTGAGTGCCAAACTGGTAGTAGATGGTACCACTCATACTATACCAGATTAAATTGCCAACCTGCTAGATTTGGTGCAAACTTCAACCCATCTCCCCACCAGCCCTACATCAAAGCATACCTGATACCAGTCCTCTGCCTAGTATGTCTAGAGATTAGGTCATATCTGCACCCTCCAAGGCCAAAAACACGGCCTCAGTGGGACCAGATAACATCCCAGGTTGCGTATTAAGCAATCTAAAATGGGACGTATGGGCCCACTTGGTGTTCTCTTTAACCAAAGCCTGAGAACTGGCTTTGTTCCAGCAGACTGCAGAACAGCAACAGTAATCCTCTTGCACAAAGGGGGGCTATCAACTGACTCTGGGAACTATAGACCCATAAGTCTAACCAGCTTCATCTGCAAGGTCTTTGAAAGAATATTCATGGAACTTATCAATAAGGACAAAGGTGGCCTTCAAACTCTAGACTGAACCCAGAATGTCTTTGTTAAGGGTAGATCATGCTTATTAAACCTAGTAGACTTCTTTGAGAGAGTTACCAAAGCCCTGAATGAATGTACTGCCTATCCTGACCTAGCCAAGGCTTTGACACAATCCCCCACTCATGTCTCATTGAGAAACTCTCCCAGCTGAGGATTAACCATTACATCACTAGATGGGTAGCCTATTGGCTCACTGATAGAACACATACTGTTAGAGTTGGTTACTTCACCTCAGTAGCATAGCATACCACAAAGAAATTTGATGGGCACTTTACTGTTTGGAATATATTTTTTCAGAAGTCCAGGCTAAAGTAAGTGGCCTTTGGCTTACCAAGTTCACTGATGACTGCAAATTAAGTGCAATGATTGATTCCCCCAATGATGTTAACATATTACAGGAGAAGCTAACACAGATAAATGACTGGTGCCAAAGCCACGGTCTAAAACTAAATGCAAAAAGGTGCATTATTACCCCCTTTAGCAAAGCAGAATTCCCTGCTAATTACAATATTGACAGCACCCCCCCCCCAAGTTCAAACCCAGTGGTGTGAGATCTGAGAAAACAGGTAGATGGAAATCTGACCTTTGACCACCAAGTTTTCACAGTGGTAAGGAAAGCCTTCTAGATTGCACACCTCATATGTAAGGGCATCACATCCATGTCTAAGGATGTTATAACTCCACTGTACTTGACATTTACCAGACCATTAATAGAGTACAATATTCCCTTCTGCATTTACCTCACCAGATATCTGAAGCATCTGTAAAGACCACAGAGGTTTCACACCAAGAAAATACAGGGCATCCATACCATGACTTATGTGGATAGACTGAAAGCCCTGTCACTGCAATTTGTATTGTATAGTTTGCTGAAAAGCAACTTGTGCCTGGCCTACAGGGCAGTCTCTGACCCTGCCCTGATGGATTTACTGCATATAAGTCAAATGGCACAAGAGTCACTCACTCAAGGCACCTTAACCTAGCCTGTGACATTGACAGAACATGCTGGAGAGACAGCAGCTATATCTCAAAGAGAGTGATGCTACTCTGGAATAAACGTCCAATTCATGTTATGCAGAACTCCTCACTGACCCTTTTCAAGCACAACCATCTTGGGGTTGGCACCCATATCTCTCATGGACAGGGGTAGTCTGTCTTTATCGCAGATGCACTCTATGAATTATGTCCACCTAACCAAAGACAATTGAGGCAACTCTAGATTAACATGGTTAGGCTTGTAAGGGCTCTAGGTTCACTAGCCTAGTAATTTCCTATGAACCTATGAACATATGAACATATGTCTGACCTGGCAACTTATTGATTTACCAGGTGATAAGGCACCTTCACTGCTTCCATAATTCACCTGTTCTCCCTCTACCTATTCAATTTATGTTTGCTACTTGTGCTCCCAAAAGGAAATCCAGGACACATAGAAATGGCAGAGAGGAATGAACAGGCTTCAGAGTATGTCTACGAGGTACTTCCAGAAGGGGATTATGCCAGCTTAGTAGGAGACTGATGGTAAGGTTGTTGAAATGGGTGGAGTAGGGATAATTAAGGTTCAGCCTTATTTTAAGTTCATAACTTCTGTATCTTATATTATTTCATCTGACCACTTTAAATTCTGGGACAGATTTGCAAACTACCCATGTTCTTTGGTTGAGTCTTCACAGGATGACCTTGAGCATAGCAACTCCAAAGGATGATCTAGTTCTGGAGATAATTTCCAGTTTGTTGTGTTTATCAGTGGTTGCTGCACAAATGCCATCAATTTAAAAGGGTTTTAGAAAGTTCTAGAAGTTACCACTGATATTGTGGAATGAACGTTTGGTCTTTTTAACAAGGTTTTATTTTTTGGACTTCTATATGAAGGGTGCACAGTAAGAAGGCCATCTGGACAGAACTACTTTGATAACTTTATGTCCCAGCCTAGAAGGAGGGGACACTTAAGAAACATATAGTTAATTGCCTTTTCTTGTTACTTTTGTGTAGTGTAGATAGAAACATAGTTGTGAACATCCAAGATGTGGAACAAGTATTCCCTCCATTGGTATAGTGGGATGAAAAACTGGAAGCTTGAGTAGTTTAGTCAAGAGATAACTGTCACAACTTTCTCAAAAAAAGACTGGTTAGCTTGTAGTGATGTCTTTCTTTACAATAAACTAAATATAGGCATATGAAGGCTGGGGCATGTAACTCTGACACTCTTCTAGGATAGATGACAGCTACCAGAAACAATGACTTCCAGGAAATGATTTCAAGTAACCCAATGAGTTTGGTTCAAATGGATGGGGTGGGTAAATTCCACTAGCATGATGTTAAGGTCCAACAGGGAAATGGGGTCTATAATGGGTGGACAAAGGAAAAGCTACCTTTAATAAAGGCTTTACATGGTCTTCCAGTTGTCAAAACAGAAGAAGGAAAAACTCTGATAGCTGGAGATTGCAGCCAACTTGACCTTAATGACAGAATAACTGAATCCAGAATCAAACAGGGATTATAGGAAATGTAAGACTGAAGGAAGTGGAGGTAATAAAATGTTCTTGTCTTTGTCAAGATGCTCAAATAGAGAACAGTTCTCAATTAAGTAATGTAGAGTTTGCATATGGATTATCTCTGATTGTCTGAAAGACTCATACCTTCTCTGTCAAACTAAGCTGGGTCTGTGCCCATTACTGGAACTGAAATAACCAAGTGGTTATATTGAGGGATTACATGTCTTGGTGTGGCTCACCTGATAGGTGAAAGAGGAGGTCTTGTTGTAGATCTAGAAGATAAGACTTCTTCCTGAGATGAGATCATAGCAAGAGGTTCCAAAGTTGCCTAGGCCAAAAGGGGGATATGACAATTACTGAAGCCTTTCACACAGGAATCCCAACATTAAATGAAGGACAAAGTCATAGAGAAGTCCAGGAGGCTACTGACAAACCAGTTCATCCCTCGGTGACTCTGTTTGGAAGTATGAAGCTAAAGTAATTGCTGCATTTTGTATTGATAGGAACTGTAAACAGATCATAGCAAGGCTAGCCCCAGCAGCAGAATGTTATATGTATGCTCAGAGTCCATTGTATGTTCAGAGTTCACCATAAAACCCTCAAATAAAAATCACATATGAGGCACCAGAAGTGATTAGACTTGAAATTTTTAGAATGAGAGAAGCCGGAGGGGTCTGGTGGGAAAGTTTAGACCAGTTTACAGGCATTGCTGTATTCTGGGCTGTGGTGTAGGTCCTGTGTTGTCCATTACCTTACTTGGATAGAAGGAAGTTTCTTTGCTCACCAGTGGGAGTGGGGAGCCTTGAGCAGCCTACCTGTCCTTGGGGGAAGTGACCTCAGCACAAGAAGCTGTAGTAATTGGTTGTTTGGGACCATTTCCAGCTCTTTTGTAGTTCACTGTTTAAAATCTGCCTCTGGGCGTTTTTTTCTGGCTATACTGCTCAGACAAGCTCCATGTGGGTTTACAGAGTGGTCCTAGCAGCAGAGAACTCAGAAAAGCGACTGCCTTCTGGATTTAAGTATCTTTGCTTTTTTTCACTTGAAATGGCTTCTGTAGCTTACCTTGAACTAGCCTGAACTGTTATTTAACTGATTGCTGCATTATTTTAAAATCTGCACTTAAAGTTACATTTTAGTCGAATTTGATCGAAAGTTTGCTTGTTTGTTTGTTTAATTTGAGGCTGCCCACTAAAGTGTGCTAGCCTGTGTAACTAATTTATCACTGTTTCTGCATTTTCTGTATGTTTCTACCAAAAAAACAAAAAAACAATCCTTGTTTTCCTGCCTTCCTTGACTAGTTTAGACCAGTTTACAGGCATTGCTGTATTCTGGGCTGTGGTGTAGTTCCTGTGTTGTCCATTACCTTACTTGGATAGAAGGAAGTTTCTTTGCTCACCAGTGGGAGTGGGGAGCCTTGAGCAGCCTACCTGTCCTTGGGGGAAGTGACCTCATCACAAGAAGCTGTAGTAAATGGTTGTTTGGGACCATTTCCAGCTCTTTTGTAGTTCACTGTTTAAAATCCGCCTCTGGGTGTTTTTTTCTGGCTATACTGCTCAGACCAGCCCACGTGGGTTTACAGAGTGGTCCTAGCAGCAAGGAACTCAGAAAAGTGACTACCTTCTGGATTTAAGTATCTTTGCTTTTTATTCACTTGAAATAGCTTCTGTAGCTTACCTTGAACTAGCCTGAACTGTTATTTAACTGATTGCTGCATTATTTTAAAATCTGCACTTAAAGTTACATTTTAGTCGAATTTGATCGAAAGTTTGCTTGTTTGTTTGTTTAATTGGAGGCTGCCCACTAAAGTGTGCTAGCCTGTGTAACTAATTTATCACTGTTTCTGCATTTTCTGTGTGTTTCTACCAAAACAAAAACAAAAAATAATCCTTGTTTTCCCTCGACTAGTTTAGACCAGTTTACAGGCATTGCTGTATTCTGGGCTGTGGTGTAGTTCCTGTGTTGTCCATTACCTTACTTGGATAGCAGGAAGTTTCTTTGCTCACCAGTTGGAGTGGGGAGCCTTGCGTAGCCTACCTGTCCTTGGGGGAAGTGACCTCAGCACAAGAAGCTGTAGTAATTGGTTGTTTGGGACCATTTCCAGCTCTTTTGTAGTTCACTGTTTAAAATACTGCTCAGACAAGCTCCACGTGGGTTTACAGAGTGGTCCTAGCAGCAGGGAACTCAGAAAAGCGACTACCTTCTGGATTTAAGTATCTTTGCTTTTTTTTCACTTGAAATAGCTTCTGTAGCTTATTTTGAACTAGCCTGAACTGTTATTTAACTGATTGCTGCATTATTTTAAAATCTGCACTTAAAGTTACATTTTAGTCGAATTTGATCGAAAGTTTGCTTGTTTGTTTGTTTAATTTAACTGTGGAGGCTGCCCACTAAACTGTGCTAGCCTGTGTAACTAATTTATCACTGTCTCTGCATTTTCTGTGTGTTTCTACCAAAAAAACAAAAAAACAGAAAAATAATCCTTGTTTTCCCGCCTTCCTCGACTAGTTTAGACCAGTTTACAGGCATTGCTGTATTCTGGGCTGTGGTGTAGATCCTGTGTTGTCCATTACCTTACTTGGATAGAAGGAAGTTTATTTGCTTACCAGTGGGAGTGGGGAGCCTTGAGCAGCCTACCTGTCCTTGGGGGAAGTGACCTCAACACAAGAAGCTGTAGTAATTGGTTGTTTGGGACCATTTCCAGCTCTTTTGTAGTTCAAGTGCAGCTAGTTAAACAAGGTTAAACTTTTTCTGCCAAGTCTGTTATTCAAATTTTAAGCTCTACTCTTAGTATAACCAGACTACTCACTGTATTATAAGCCTAGCACTTGTTCTCAATACTTCTCTACTAAGTAAGCACTCTCATACTAAGTAAAGCACTACATCTACTTACCACCCCTGTGAATACCCACTTCCCTTAAAGGTATACCACTCCCTTATACTGTTCTAGCATGTCGAGTGGTAGATTACTGGCATCGTCTCCAGTTCAGCTGGTCAATCTGGGCATCTTGAGACAATGCTACAATTGTCTCATGTACACAGACAACCCTCTCCTCCTCACAACAAACACAAATACATGTGAGAGATACATCTATATAGCCAAACTGGAGGCTGAACTCTCTCAACTCAGGGCTGGCATGACCAGACAGGAGGAGATGGCAACCACACACACAATGATCCCAGTCCCACACAGACCTACCACAACTGCAAACCAAACACATAAAAACACAAAGACATACTCGGAGGCTCTAATAAAAAACTTACCAAAACAACAGAGGCTCCCAAAGCAGACATCCAAAAATCCACCACCTCAAAACAAAACACATGCAACACATACTTCAATAAATCAGTGTGTCAACCAATCGCAGCCCTTAAGGCCAAACACCTTGCCTGATACACTAGTAATAGGTGACTCCATAGTCAGACACACTGATGTCCTCTGACCAGGCTGAACAAGGAGAAGGTGACTGTGAGCTGTCTATCTGGAGCTAGGATCCGCCACATAACACACGCATTCAGGTCACTCCAAAGCAAGTACAAATATGACTCCATCATTGTCCATGCTGGTGTGAATGACCTGAGAGACTACATGAAAAGAGACATAGAGGAGCTCTCTGATTATGTAGCCCAGGCTGGTATGACCCTGACCCTGAGCAGCATCTTGCCCTCACCAAGAATGATACCACAATACAAAGACAAGATGATCAGCTTTAACAATTGGCTCAAGTACTGGTGTCATTCTAAGGGGATCCAATGTCTGTCTGCCTGGGATGATATGTTGGACAAGCCACGCTGCTTTGCAAGGGATGGCTTACACCTGTCACCACTGGGCTTCCGGATATTGGCTAAGGCTCTTGCCACCCCAATAGTGCTGTTTTTTAGGCAAGGCTCAAAAGACAAACCCACCTCCTTAGAAAACAAAAATGGAAAAAAACTAAGGGTAATGCTGCTCAACGCCAGAAGTCTAAATCTCAAGATGCAGGCACTTGATGCACTCTTCAGCATGGAGAACATCGACATCTGTGCAGTAACTGAAACCTGGTTCAAGGCTCCTGAGAGCACCCCAGCTACCAGGCTATACCTCACATGCTTTTCGCCCCAAAAGGGAGGGGGAGTGTCCATATTCATAAAGGACACCCACACCTCCAGGTTAGTAGCAACACATGAAGCATCAGAGACCTTACAGGTGCAACTAACCATAGGCAAAACTGCTATACAACTGGTAGCATGTTACAGACCACCCTCCCAATCTCAAGAACCCCACTCAGCCTTCCTGAAGACATTGGAGGATATGAATGTATCACAAAATACCATCATACTGGGAGACTTCAACTACCCAAACATAGATTGGGTACATTATTCTATCCCTAATACCCTAGCCCAAAGGTTCCTGGAATTCCTAAATTCAAATGCACTGGAACAACTAGTCACCTCTCCCACTAGGGGAGATAATATACTAGACCTGATCATCACAAACATGGGGACAAAATGCTCCACACCGGAAGTATACCCCTCACTAGTGAGATCTGACCACAAACTAATCACCCTGGATATACATATCCCACCTCCACCCCCAGCACAAAAGACCACAGTGAAAAACTTCTCAAAAGCAGACTTCACTCTTCTTAAGACTGAGATGGTATCCTTTAAGCCCACTGTGCCAGTGGATACCATATCCCACAATGCTGAATCCTTCACAAATGCTTTCTATGGACATCTCCAAGAATGCATGGATCATGCAATCCCAAACAAATCCAAGTCCCTCTCCACCAAATGTAAGCATCCTGTCTGGTGGACCTCAGCCATAAACAAATTGTATAACAAAAGAAGGAAGCTACTGCACATCAGAGCGAAATCCCATGAAGGGAAGACAACTCTGATCAACATTAGCAGAAAACTACATTCTTACATAAAAACATCCAAGGCAAACTTTGAGAGAAAAATCGCTAAGGACACTAAAGATAACCACAAAGCCTTCTTCAGCTATGTTAGAAACCTGGGCAGAAACCCTCAGATATGCTCAGAGTTGGTTCACAACAACAAAAAATACACTGAACCCACAGATATTGCTAACATCCTGGCTGACAGGTTCAGTGCAAATTTCTCCTTCACCCCCAAAAGAAGAAATACTTATCCCAGCTGAATGTAATCTCCTGTCATCTCAGATGTCCAAGTGAGAAATGCCCTAAACAAAGCAAAAACACAGCATCAATGGGACCTGACGGTATCCCGGGTGGTTACGTGAACTCCAAGAGGAGCTAAACCCACACATAAAAATGCTATTTAACCTTAGCCTTACTTCGGGATATGTACCTGAACACTGGCGTACAGCAACAGTGGTCCCACTCCACAAGGGGGGTGTCTCTACAGACCCTGGAAACTACTGCCCCATAAGCTTGACTAGCCTGGTCTGCAAAGCTATGGAAAGAATCATTATGGAACTCATAAATGGAGACATAGGGGACCTACAGACGCTTGACCCCACCCAGTTCGGCTTTGTAAAGGGCAGATCCTGCCTTTTAAATCTGGTTGGCTTTTTTGAAACAGTCACTAGAGCCATTGATGAGGGCAAAGCAGTCCATACAGCATACCTGGACTTGGCTAAGGCCTTCACAATACCCCATTCAGGCATCATAGATAAGCTAAACAGCTTAAAAGTAAACCCTTATGTCACTAGATGGGTTGCAAACTGGCTAAAGGACAGAACCCATAAAGTTAAAATCGCTGGAGCAATGTCAGACTCAAAGCCAGTCAAAAGTGGTGTCCCACAGGGATCTGTCCTGGGACCCCTCTTGTTCGGCATTTATTTCTCAGATGTTAAAGCAAACATGACAAAGTTCGCAGATGACTGCAAACTAGGCGCCATAGTCAATACACCAGCAGATACACACATCCTACAAAAAGGCCTCACTGAAACGGACAACTGGTGCCGTAGTCACGGCCTTAAACTAAATGCCAAAAATGTATAGCCATCCCTTTGGAAAAACAAAGTACCCACAAATTATCACATAGACAGCAACCCACTGAGTATGGAAAAAGTAATCAGAGACCTAGGGACCCAAGTAGACAGCGATCTCTCATTTGACACCCATGTTGCCAAAGTGGTTAGAAAAACATTCTACCTTGCACACCTCATCATGAAAGGTTTCACATCCAGATCCAAGGATGTCATTGTACCCCTATATTCCTCCCTCATCAGACCCATGATTGAGTACAATGCCCCATTTGGTATGTACCTCACCCGGCACTTGCAACAGCTGGAGAGACCACAAAAGTACCTCACCAAAAGGATCAAGAGTCTCCAACATATGTCTTATTCTGCCAGACTAAAGAAACTTCAGCTCTATTCAGTAGCATACCGCCTGCTCAGAGGTGATCTCTGCCTGACGTACAAGGCCATGTCCAATCAGGATCTTATGGACATGCTCCACCTCAAAAAATCCAAATCCATCAGGACCACGAGAGCTAAAGACTTAAACCTCGGCACAAGTATGAATAAGACATGCTGGAGGGATAGATTCATAACCCAGAGGCTTCCCATGCTTTGGAACAGGATCCCAGTTCATATTAGGCAGAGCCCCTCACTGACTCTCTTCAAGAGAAATCTTGATGAGTGGATGGGAGATCGTAAGTTTACCCCAGGGCTCACATCTGTGTCACTGCTAGACAGGGGCACAGTAAACTAATTCTATTATATAAGGGGACCTTCACTGTGTCACTACTAGACAGAGGCACAGTATTCTAGATTTATTCTTGACATTTTTGTACCACTTCATGGGGTGGCAAAAGCCACATCACTATGGCTAGGCTTACAAATGCCCCAGGGCAGATAGCCTAGTACTATACTATGAAACTATGAAACTATGTGCTTTTGCTGGATTAAGGTACCACTTTTGAGGTATAATAATTGATCTGCTTAGCCTATCAGAAGGGTAGCTAGTCCATCCTGGAATATGCATTATTACAGGAAAGTGCTATGAAGACATTGCCCTCTGACACTCTCTTATGACTTCTCAGATTAGGGGAAGGACTTGGCTTCACCTTGCATGTCCGAGTCTATAGAACGCACACCCTATGGAAGATACAGAAGACAATCTTTAGAGGCCTGCAATACTAGAAGGACTACACACATCTCCAAGATATGTATGTGAAGACTGGGAAATAACTGGGACCTTATGCCCTAAGCCATTCTCACTTAAAAATGCCTCCAACCCCAGTGAGAAGGTATTCACTGTGATCCTTTATATAGAGGAATTGGAGAGAAGAGTCTTCCCATCTGAACTTTGGAAAATTCCATCCAGCACATTAAATGCTTCCTGCAAACTGATGAGAGACAGATGTGTGCTGATAATGTCCAATAGCTTGTACCATTGTATGCTCAGAGTCCATTGTATGTTCAGAGTTCACCATAAAACCCTCAAATAAAAATCACATATGAGGCACCAGAAGTGATTAGACTTAAAACTTTTAGAATGAGAGAAGCCGGAGGGGTCTGGTGGGAAAGAATGGTTGATATATTTCTTAAGGGCAAAAACCTTTCTTCTCTATTTTGCTTTATGCATGACCTTGTGTCCAGATGGATTTCTATGAAAACCAATGATTGGGAATGCTCTATGAGGGTTTTCCCATGTTGACTAATATGCCTAAGGACAGGCATAAATGAAGTCAGTGATCTCTGGCTGACAGAATGGACTCCCTTGATTGGCTTCCAGATAGAAGTGCAATACCTTCTGGACTCCTTGGCAATATTAGTGCAGGTAGGTGTCCTGAAGTTCTACAAAGCACATTCAGTCCTGTTTTAGGCAGAGGAAAATGGCTTGTACTGTAACCATCTAGAATTATCTTCTTTACATATTAATTCTGGCTGCTTAGGTCATGAACTGATCTAAGGCCATTTTGTTTCTTTAGAAATAAAAACAATCTGGGAGAGGCCCCTTGGATGGCTCTTTTTGGGGAAGGCTTGAAATCTCCACTGGTTTTCTAGATAGGGCAATAGGTCAGGGAGAGGCACAGACAACAATTCTGGGAATTAATGAGAAGGGAATAACATAACATATGGATACTATGTGTTTCACTTGTTTGTCTTGTGTGCAAGTCATCCACATATCTGGATAAAGAGACAACTTGTTTCTGACAGCCTTCAGAGGGGAAAAAGTCGAGCACCACTTCAGAGTCACTGAAGTTGCTTTCCTGAGAAAAGGCCCCCCCTGAATACCTCATTCTGCAGACCCTTCTTGTCCCAGGGATAGCATCTTTTGAAGGGGCCTCCTTTACCACTGTTGTCCCTATGTGAAAAGAGGTTGATGAGGGGATGGATAGTGGGATTTGCTAAACCAGAGTGCTTTGAGCCCTTTATAATTCCTGGGAAAAGATGTTTATGTGGCCTGAACACAAAGCATTTTATTGTCATACTTTCCTACTCAGTCTTCAGTAGCTTTTCTTTTCCTTTGTGTCCAAATAAGGAGGACCTATCCAATGGGAAGTTAACAAAGGATGCTGTAAAGCTGTCCACAAAATTGTAGAGTCAGAGCAAGGCATGGGGACTCATAGTAATGCCTGCTCCTGCTGCTGAACCAAACTGTCAGCTGCATTATCGATCAGTATCATAGAACCATCAGCTACATTATCTATCAGTACCATAGACAGAATGGATATGGTCAGAATAATGCCCACCTGAGACTTGAGCTGTTTCCTAGTGTCAACCATTGCTAGTGTTCTCAAAGATTGATGGGCTTGTTCTGCAATTTATTTCAGGAAGCCTGTCATGTGTTAAGTAATTGTATTTTATGCCCATAATACAAAGATGCCTGAGGTGTACACCCACTTCTTCATTTTGTCTGTTGACCATGGCTCCTTGTAAGGATGGACAGTTGGATTGTCATCTAATAGCTGATGCTTATTGAAGCTGTTACAGTAATGGAGTCTGCAAGAGGGCACTTACTCCTGTACTGTCTGTCCATACAGTGTGAAGAATTGTATCATTCTTGCACATAAAAAACTGCATGATATCAGTCTCCTGTCATCCGCTCTGTTCCAGATCCATGATGTGGACAGTATGTGACATCATTCAGGAGGTAGAGAGAGCAGATATGAAGTCTTCAAAGACTGCTTTCTCATTCTGGAAAGGGGACTCTGTGGGCCAGAAAACCCTTCTGCTCATCACTTCCAAAATGTTGCCAAATCTGGCATCAACTAGGGGGATCATTTCTGTGAATAGGTGTGAGAAGAAACAACTACAGATTGATGTGTGCCTTGGGGTGGTGCGGGGCTTGCTGGAACTTTCCTAGCTTTTCTAGAAGAACAGGCTATCATACTCTCAGTGAAACTGAAATCCAACACTGAATCCATTGACACTGGAGACCTTTGATACAGTACATTATCAGTGTTGTCTGAAGAATGTCAACAGTACCAACGATAGAAATACAAACGTCAACAGGTACAAGTCCAATATCAAGATCTGTGTTAGCACCTCAAGCACCAAAGACCCATACACTGAAAAGGACAATGAATAACTAGGTACAGAGGATGATGCTGAACATCTGGTGTAAAGGGATTAGGGCAGAGACTCCATTGACTCAATTGCTACTGGACAGCAAATGAGTTAGGAAAATCATAGTTTGTATCAAGGGATACAAGGGTCTACTTCTGTAGACTGAATTTGCACTTAACCAAATTTTAGTTTACAGAGACAATGAAATTTCATTGAACCAAAACTGCACATTGCCAATTTTTTTTTACAGGGAATAGACACTTGGCCAGCACTGAACCAAAAAACACACCACAGTATGTCAAACCCAACTCCCCCAACAAAATACAACAACTCTGGGATTGCACTAAAGTCAAGAAACGGGCAAATTTCCCCATGTTGGCCAAGTGTCTCCATTCCCTATAAAAAAAATTGGTGATGTGTAGTTTTAATTTAGTGAAATTTCATTGTTGTCATCTCAGTAAACTAAAATTCTGTGAAGTGTAAATTCAGTGTACAGAAGTAGACCCAGCATACAAACCATTTAGAGCCAATCTGGGAAGCTGTGATAAGTACAACAGCTCTATGCCCTGTGGTACCAAACCATGAAATGAGGAAGGTACTTGCCCAAGGGGAGATATGTTGGGATAACCCATTCCACTCTAGATATAGAGGGGAATAGGATGACACCAATTTTAAGTTGTGCTTTCAAAAATGTCACACTGTCCTTTCCAGTCTATATCAGTGGAGCTCTGGACAGACCCCAGCAGACCTGAATGAGAAGGTGGAAGTCGGGTGAAAGGGCAGAACTCTAGAAAGCTTCCTTTCAGATGATTGACTACTGACTGTGCTCTGTGGTGCATGGTCCGAATAATGACTATTGTGCTGGTGCAGGAAGGGCCCAATGCCAAAGAAGAAGTTGACACTGACACTGTTGGAGCCACAGTCATCTTTGGTGGATCCAGTTGCAGAATGTTTGTGGTAGGTGAAGGTGGGAACTGAATACTGTACTGTTTCTCTCTCTCTCTCTCTCTCTCTCTCTCTCTCTCTCTCTTGCTTCTCTCTCTCATTATCATTGTCTTTGTCTCTATCCTGGTCTCTTTCTTTGTAAATATCTGCAGAGGAAAAAGGGAAAAACCCTTTTAAGAGTGTATTTTTCTGCACCTACAAGCAGCAGGGACCAAAGTCCTTGCTGATGTCGCTAGTGACTAGAGGCAGTTTGTACCCTAGGACAGAATTATATTGCCACAGCAGGGACATTTTTTGAAGCCCTTCTCCATTTGGTCACAGAAGGAAACACACAGAAAGGAACAGTGTCAGCACTAACACTAAACAGAAAAATATTTTTCATGAAGCCATGTAGGTATCAAAACTTAAATTGCAGATTGTGTAAACAGTAACTATAAATATTTAACAGGAAATATTTTATAAAAGTAATAGGAACAGGGTTCAAGACTAACTGATGGAGAATCTAAAAAAGATTAGTCCCCTAAATCTAGCCACTGAAGCAGAAAGGATATACGTTTTTTTAAAGAACCACAAGATGTATTACATAACTAATAGAAAACCTGAGGGCTAATGGAAAGGCAATTATTGTAATGGAGTAGTTATATAGTATAGGGGTATTGAATGGGCAATTTGTGATTAAAAGAAGTTTGATGGTTGCAGACCCAGTGGAAAAAGAGTATATTAAAAAATTCCGTATTTTTAATTATACTGAAAGAAAAATATTTCAGGTATGGTAGCTCCATTCTGCTTTGCCTAAAGTGTTAAAACTAACAAGTCTAAGAACTAACTACATGCTTTATTTGTGTCTGGCCTGAAGCCTCATATCAAAGAGCTTAACTTGTTTTTATCCTTGTTTTGTGTTACGAACATCAGCATCATTGAAGATATGATTAAATCCACATGCTGACATATATAGTAATGAATTATTGCAATAATGTACAAAGGCAGTTCTGCAAAACCAAGCTTGCAGAGAAACTAATTTAATGGCCATTGACGTTGGTTGTGTTATCGGGTTTATAAGATTCCCTGGTTTGTTGGTAAGCTATTACTCCATGCATATAGTCTGCTTCCTGATCCATGTCTATGAAAAGTAATGAAAGATATTAAGCTCCTCCAGTACCTCTTCATATGGCATCTTATGCATTCCCTAACCTAAAGAGCTCCATGTGCCCTTCACTAGACAGCCTCATCCATGCATCTCTGTGTTTATCTGGGTCTCCAGAACTGTACACTCAAGACAACTTGTCTGCATAAACGGGTATCAGACTGGGTGTATTTATTGATACTTAACATACATGATGTGGATTATCTGTTTATACTTTGCAAGTTAAACTCAAACAATGATTTTGCCTCTGGCATTTGCCATGACTGAAAAAGGTAATTTGCAAAACCATCCACCAAGTTAGAAAATATAAAAATATAAAGTAAATATACTTCCCGTTTTTCTAATAATATGCCTCTTTCTATGAAAAAGGGCCCTCCTTATCCTAGCCAGATTCCTTGTTTTCTTTGCCATGTAATTTTATCCGTTTAAGTTATCTGACTTAATTGTCCAGGGACACTCTCTACTGTTGTAGTTTTGGATCATTTCCCCATCCTGCCATGTACAGTTTCCCTGGATTTCCTTTGTAATATATATAAGGTATTACACATTAACAATTTCATTTCATTTTTTTTATTTTATTTATTTTTTTAATTTGCAGTCTTATTTCACCCTTTACTAACCATCATATTTATCCATTCCTTGAAGGTCTGTTTCATCTTTAATGAGATACACATTTTATTTTATTCCTCAGGCAGCATCCATTTAAATTAAAACACTGCAAAAACCAAAATAATGCTTACAGCACTGATATTTAATGTGAATGCCTTGAAGCCCCAAAACAAGAAGAACTCTGGTTAAGGTAGTTGGATTTACTAGAACAATGTTCTGTAAGTATCAGTAGCATTAAATATGCATATGCAGACATCTCATCCTGGCTGCTAAAGGAAAAAACACCATCATATTCAGGTACTTGTTAACCTCATTCTGGGTCTATAGGAGCACTGTTTTGGTTGCTCCTAGACATCAGTAACATAACCAGGGACTCTACCATCTTAAAGCTTACATGAACTGCCACCCATGCTCAAAACTGAATATTTATTTGGCAAGGTACAGTGGCTATGCAGACAGAGATTGGAGCTGCTTGACCTTGCTCAATCACATTATTTGAGTCTGATCAGGGTAAGTGTGGCATCTGCAATGAGAGAGTAGGAAGGTGATGAAAGTGTAGTTTAGGTTTTTAGGCAGAATTTTGGAGGGCAGTGTAGGTACAGTGAGGAAATTGGGGAGTTCTACATTTAGGGAGGGGAGTTTTAAGGTTAAGGACCAGGAGTGAAGTATTAAGTTTATAGAGGGGCAAGAGTTTAAGTTTTAGGGAATGATCACAAACTTTATGGTTAGAGATGGGAAGGGGAGGTTTAGGGTTATGGAACAATCAAGGACTTTAGGGTTAGGGAGTGAGAGGGGGATTTTGAAGTTGGTCAGTGATCAGGAAATTTAGGAACTGGGAGGGGTATTTTACGGTTAGAGTTAGAATGCGTGATGATTTTGATTAAAATACATATTACATGACAGACTTATGGTTAGATTTAGGGCTCTTACTAGGGTTAGGCTGTAGTAGGGCTAGATAATTCAGTTGATTCATGCTCATGGGAGTTGGTGCGCTTGCTATTATGAGTGATTAGTAATGAAAAAGTATGTTGTGATCTACTAGCACATAAAGAGTTGTAGCAGACCCTTCAGTTTCTGTGTTAGTCAGATAACTTATGTGAATTAATTGGCCTGATTTGACACCCACCAATGTATTGCAAATATCTTTCCTTCTTCTGGAACCTGCCTGAAAAAAATGGGAGAAATGCATCATTGGATATTACTTGATAGATAAACCTTCTTGTCTTTCACTGAAAATTTGTAAGTGCGGATTAAAAATTAGTAACCTGACTGTGGCTAACTATATGCAGTGCTATTTATTTCAGCAGATGAATGATGCTGCATATATGAGTTATTTCAGAATGTGACACATTTCTGAAAAGGACTTACTGACTGGTGAAGAAATTATGCAGGCTACTTTATGGGATATTCACATTAATTTGCATTGCACGTGAAACATTTTGGTATAAGATGATTCCCTTTGGCTGTCTTGAATGTATCATATATTTTTTGCAAAACTGATTTTTCCAAGACTTCTTAACTCTGAGCCAGCATTTTACTATAAGATATTTATAATCACCTGAAATAAAGACCCGCTTCTTTTGATGAAAAAATACTGGGGACAGCAAAATAAAGAATTCTTACATGTGAGTATTTGTACAGATTATTATTATTTATATAAAAATAAATAAATTAAAAAATTAAGTGAACATGGGATCTCATAGTAGTAAAAAAAAAAAAAAAAAATACACCACCAAATATAGACTATCATATTTCTTCTTTCAATATCCCTTCCCAGTCCCTCCCTTCTTGAGCTAAATCGGCACCAATCACTTGGCCTAGTCAAAGGCAATCAGAGTTTTGAAATGGCTGCCTCTTCTCACAGTCCAGCCAGCTACCATAGAAGCTATGCTTTAATGGCACTAGAGGAGTAGGAAGTAGAGTTGTAGGTAATTGCTAGGCTTGTAGTTCAGGAGACCATTTAGGTTTCTAGTACTATTTCCAAAGCATTGCCTGGTTAAGTGACTTGATCAAGGTCAGACAGCAGAAGAATGAATGCTGAGGAAGTTAAACTCAGCTTATAGCATTAGTCCATTGCTCTAACTGTCAGATGAAATGAATCTAGTTACCTACGGCAGGTAGGGGACATTGTATCGCTTTATTGTGTCTTACATTTGGAGTGTGACAAGTAGAAAGGAGAGAAATGTGGAAGAAAGATACACAGCTTCAGCAGTAGTAGGAGCAGCAGAATTTATAGTCATACATAAATATGCTACCAGTGCATGTAATTCCATCTGAACTGCCGAAGGAGGAAATTCTGGGTACATTGCAAGTGCTGAGAGGAGTTCGTCTTGGCTAACATCAAAGACTGGAATAATACTAATCTCATGAACTCATATGAGCTCCATTCCTTTCATGCTATTAAAAACCCAAAACATTTGGAGAAATTCGACAGGGAGAGTAAGCGTTCAAGCTGGGCTGTTTTGTAGCATTGCTCAGATACTTTTGTAAGGGCAATGCAAGATGTGAGCACCGCATGTGTTCCTTTCTCTTTTTAGTGGCAGCAAATGAATAAAGTCTATTGTATTTTTAAAACTATGTCGAAACAAATGAAAATGAAGGGACTGTAGATGGGATCCCAACAGCATGATCAAAGCCTGAAAACAACCCTTGTACAAATACAATATGAAGCATTTACAGTATATTTTTTTAAATTTTAATATGTATTTTAGCATTGCACCTCTGAATGATTTCATGTAGTTCTTTCAGGTAAGTAAAACTCCTAGTTAAACTGCACACTCTTTACTTCACTATATTAAACTGTTGCTGACAAATATTGTGGTCTTTGTCATACTGTAATTAACCTTTCCTGTTTTGCATTTCTTTTGGGCATGAAGAAGCTAACAGTTGGTCTTTTGCATATGTGTCAGCATCAGAATGACAATATCCTCATCATATCACAAGCACGTACCGTGGTGTCAATTCCTTACAACTCTCTTCATTATTTTGTTCACAGCATGCAGTCATACAAGGATGCATTTTTACCATGTGAACTTACTTACTGTGAACATTTGCTGTATGTGTACATTCCTCATATTACTGGCTTGTGTTTCTCTTTGCAGTTGGATACTTATTCAAGTGGTACTATGGGTGTCTGGCATTCACAGGCATAGTCTGCCATTCACCATGTGATGCTATTGGTTTGGACATTACACCCAGGATTAGATCATGCAGGATGCAATGTACAAAATATATATGGCTTACCTGTTTGGAATTATGTAGGGGTTCCCCACAGGAAATGTCATGGCACCAGTATATCATACTGATATTTGCAGCAACTTGTCCTTAGATGTTTTGCTTTCATCAGTGTACAACATTGTGGGCAGTGTGTTCTGGTATGGCGGGGTCTCTAACTGGATTCAGGATCCAAGACTGCCATGAGTAGCCACTTCCACCAAAAAGTAATGGGTGCTGTATAGTGACTGTTTCAAATGCATAATGCAGATTTGTATACCGTTAGCCATACACAGCATAGCTACTTCTGGGCACTTAAACGAACCAGTCATAGTTACTCTTTATGTTTGCATATTACCTGAAATTTTCTGGATGCATACACTATGATTTGTAACAAAGGCACTGATGTCATCAGTGCCAGGAACCTAGATAGCAACAAACTGCAAATCAGAGCATCACTGTGCCTATAAGGCAGTCTAATGCTCATTGCATTGTGTGCAGTGGTCCAACAAATGGGGAACAGTAGTGCTCTGATGTGCGCACCTTGTCTAATAGGTTCATAGGTTCATAGGTAGGTACTAGGCTATCTGCCCAAAGGTATTTATAAGCCTAGCCAGAATGTGTTGGCTTTCGCCACCCCCTTAGATTAGTTCCCTGTGCCTCTATCCAGCAAGGCCACTGAAGTGATCCCCGAGATAAACTTTCTGTTTCCCATCCACTCGTCAAGATTTCTTTTGAAGAGTGTTAGCGAGGTGCTCTGCCTAATGCAGATTGGGATCTTGTTCCAAAGCATGGGAAGTCTCTGGGACAGGAATCTATCCCTCCAACACGTCCTATTTATTGTTGTGGTGAGGTTGAGATCCCTAGAGCATGTGGCTCGTGGCGATAAGGTTTTCTTTAGGTGGAGCATATCCATTAATTCTGGGTTGGACATGGCCTTGTATGTCAGGCAGAGATCACCTCTGAGTAGGCAGTATGCAACCGAGTACAGCTGTAATTTCTTCAGTCGAGCTGCATAGGGCATCTGTTTGAGGCCAGTGATCCTCTTGGTGAGGTACTTCTGAGGTCTTTCCAGTTGTTGCAGGTGTCTTGTAAGGTACATCCCAAATGGGGCGTTGTACTCTATGATGGGTCTGATGAGTGATGAGTAGAGGGGCACAATGACCTCTTTTGATCTGGATGCGAACCCTTTTGTGATTAGGTGGGCCACGTAAAAGGATTTTCTAACCACTTTGGCAATGTGATGATCAAAGGTGAGGTTACTGTCTACTTGGGTCCCCAGATCCCTTATCACGTCTTCCGTATTTAGGGGACTACCACCTATGTAGTAGTTTGTGGGTATTTTGTTTTTTCCAAAGGGGATGACTATGCACTTTTTGGCATTTAGCTTGAGGCCATGATTTTGACACCAGGTATCCGTCTCAGTGCGACCCTTTTGGAGGATGTCTGTGTCAGCTGGAGAGTCAATTATAGCCCCTAGTTTGCAGTCGTCTGCAAACTTGGTCAGCCATAGTCCTCCTGTGCTTGCCTGTACCTCTGAGAAGTATATGCCAAACAGGAGTGGTCCTAGGACTGAGCCCTGGGGAACTCCACTTGTAACCGATTTAGAGTCGGACCTAGCTCCTGCAACTCTCACCATGTGGGTTCTGTCCATGAGCCAGTTGGCAACCCATCTTGTGAAGTAGGGATTTATGTTCAGGCTGATGAGCTTGTCTATAATACCAGAATGGGGAATGGTGTTGAAGGCATTTGTGAGGTCTAGGTAGGCTGTGTGTACCACTTTTCCCTCATCTATAGCCTTTGTAACTGTCTCAAAGAAGTCCACCAGGTTTAGGAGGCATGGTCTGCCCTTAACAAAGCCAAACTGGGTAGGGTCCAGTGTTTGGAGGTTTCCAATGTCTCTGTTAATGAGTTCCATGATGATGCACTCCATAGCCTTGCAGAACAAGTTAGTCAGGCTTATAGGGCAATAGTTCCCAGGGTCTGTTGTGGCTCCACCTTTGTGAAGCAGAATAACTGCTGCTGTGTGCCACTCTATGGGTATGTAGCCTGTGGAGAGGCTGAGTTTGAACAGTGTGTTTAGGTGAGGGGTTAGTTCGCCTTCGAGCTCATAAAGGACGCAGCCTGGGACACCGTCCGGTCCCATTGATGCTGTGTTTTTGTCTTTGGAGAGGGCTGTTTTAACCGGAGTGTCTGTGATTTTAGGGACTCTACATTCTTCTGGTATGGTTATGGGCCCTCTTGGGGGTGAGAGGGGGGTGAAGTTTGCACTGAACTTGTCTGCCAGGATATTGGCAATATCGGTCGGCTCAGTGTATTCTATGCCATTCTGCACTAACTCTGAGCAGATCTGAGCATTGCCACTTAGATTCTTGACATAGCTAAAGAATGCCTTGTGGTTAGCTTTGGAGTCCTTGACAATTTTTCTTTCAAAGCTTGCCTTGGATGATTTTATGAGGGATCAAAGTTTCTTGCTGATACTGATCAGGGATGTCTTCCCTTCTTGGGATTTTACTCTTTTCTTTACTAGTCTCCTCCTTCTATTGTATAGCTTGTTTATGGCAGGGGTCCACCAGACTGGTTTCCTTTTCTTGAAGGAGTGAGTCTTGGTTTTGCTTGGGATGGCATGATCCATGCATTCTTGTAGGTGCCCGTAGAATGCATTAGTGAGGGATTTTGCAGCTTGGACAGTGTTATTCTTCAGCATGGGGGCTTTAAAACTTTCCACCTCAGTCTTAAGTAACATTAAGTTTGCTTTTGAAAAGTTTTTCACAGCGTTTTTTTGTCCGGGGGTGGGGGCGGAATGTCGATATCCAAAGTGATTTGTTTATAGTCAGATCTAACCAGTGAGGGGTTGACCTCCAGTATGGAACACCGGTCGCTCATGTTGGTGATGACCAGGTCCAATATGTTGTCACCTCTGGTGGGTGTGTTGACCAGTTGAACCTGGGCGTTTGAGTTTATAAATTCTAGGAAATGTTGGGCAAGGGAGTTAGTACTTGAGTAGTTCTCCCAGTTAATGTTTGGGTAATAGAAATCACCCAATATTAGGGTGTTTGGTAGGACCTTTATGCTTCCCAGTGTTTCCAGAAATGTGGAATGGGGGTCCTGGGACATGGTGGGTGATCTGTAGCAAGTTACAATTTGAATTGCAGTTTTGCCCATTGTTAGTTGCACATGGATGATCTCTGAAGCATCATGCTGTGCCACTAACCTGGAGGTGTGGGTATCCTTGATGAATATGGATACACCCCCACCTTTTGTATTTTGGTTTGGGTTCTGTGGCCAAAATGTATGGTATGAGTTGTAGCCTGGTAGTACTGGGGTGCTCTCTGGAGCCTTAAACCAGGTTTCTGTTACTGCACATATATTGATTTTCTCCATACTGAGGAGTGCCTCGAGTGTGTGCATTTTGAGGTTCAGACTTCTGACATTGAGTAGCATTACCCTCAGTTTTTTGTTACTTGTGCTATTTGTGGTGGTGGGTTTGTCTTTTGAGCCTTGCCTAAAAAGGCACTATGGGGCTGGCAAGAGCCTTGGCCAGTATTCGAAAGCCTAAGGGTGACAGGTGCAAGCTGTCTCTAGTGAAGCAGAGTGGCTTGTCGGGCATGTCGTCCCAGGTGGACAGACACTGGATTCCCTTTGAATGACACCAGAAACTTAGCCAATTGTTGAAATTGAGAATTTTTTTCTTTATACTGTGGTATCATTCTTGGTGAGGGCAGGATGCTACTCAGGGTCAGGGTTATACCGGCCTGGACTATGTGATCAAAGAGCCCTTCCATGTCTCTTTTCATGTAGTCCAGAGAGGTACAGCTCAGGTCATTCACACCAACGTGGACAATGACAGAGTCATATTTGTACTTGTTCTGTAGTGACCTGAGTGCTTGTATTATGTGGCGGATCCTGGCGCCCGACAGGCAGCTAACAGTAATCTTCTCCTTATTCAGCTTAGTGAGTGGGACGTCAGTGTGCCTGACTATAGAGTCACCTATTACTAGTATGTTGGGTATGTTATTTTGCCTTAAGGGCTGTGATTGCATAGCACACTGGTTTTGTGAAGTATGTGTTTCCTGGTTTGTGTTGGGAGGTGGAGTTTGCTTGGATGTTTGCTTTGGAGGTCTCTGTTGGTTTTGCAGATTTTTATTTAGAGCCTCCAAGTTTGTTTTCATGTATTTATGTGTGTTTTTTTCCAGTGCTGCTTTAATGGGTTTATGTGAGACTGGTGGTGTGATGCAAGTATTTCCCTTCTCCTCTTGACTGTCTGAGCCAGTCTTGGGTTGAGAGAGCTTAGCCTCCAGTTTGGCCATATAATTGCATCTCTTGCATGTATTAGTGTTTGGTGGTAGGAGGAGGGGGTTTTCTGTGTGCATGAGGCAGTTGCAACATTGCCTCAAAATGCCCAGATTCACCAGTTGGACTGGAGAGAACACCTGACACTGCCCTTTGGACATGCCTGGATAGGTACAGTGAACTGTTTTACTGGATGGCTGGTAATAGAGAGCCTTGTCCTTCTGTATCATACAGGAGGGTCTAGTGATAGGGTTTATAAGTGCTTGCTATAAGTTTTGAGGAAGTGCCAGGCTGAGAAAAAAAGTGGCTCGAGTGCTTAAGTTGAAAGTGTGTCTAGTTCCAAGGGAAAAATTGAAGAGGAGACTTTGTGGAGCTGGGAATAGTTTTACCCTAGCTAACCGGTGCTGCCCGGCACACAAAACCAGGCAAATACGGTATAGCAGGGAAATGAAAGAGATAGAAATTAGCCCAAAATGGCCAATAAACTACTAATTTCTGGGCTGAAACCACTACTCCAGGGACAGACAGGCTGCTCAAAGCTCCCCTCTCTCACAGGTGAACAGAGGACTTCCTTCTATCCAAGTAAGCTATGGGCAAACACAGATTTGTAACACAGCCCTGAATTCAGCACTAACCTGAAAACTGGACTATACTAGCTTAGAAAGGTGGGAAACAAGCACATATATATATATATATATATATATATATATATATATATATATATATATATATATATATATATATATATATATATATATATTTTTTTTATTTTTTGTTTTTTTAGAAAATAAAACAGATACACTCAAAAAACACTTTAAATGCACAGAAAAGGATACTTATTGTTATATATCGCAGATCAGAGTTGTAGACAATGCCCCTAGTAATAAAGTAGGAAGAAACACAAATACAGTAAAAGCAGATGAATAAAGTACAATAGAAAATTAACAAACTGATTTAAACAAGTTACCCAATTATCCAGAAAAAGGTGCACAATGCTCATTGCATTGTGTGCAGTGTTCCTACAAATAGGAAATAGTACAGCTTTGATGTACACTCCCATTCTAATACTTATTGTATTGTGTACAACTGTTCTTACAGGGGGGGGAGTACTGAATTGTTGAGCACACCCAATGTAATGCTCATTGCATTGTGTTCAGTGTTCTTAAAGTGGGGGAACAATACTGCTCTAATGTATAGACTCAGAGTAATGCTCATTGCATTGTGTACAGTGTTCTTATAGAGGGGGAATAGTACTGCTCTGATATATACTCCCAGTCTAATGCTGATTCTCTTGCATGTGGCGTTCTTACACAGTGGTAACAGTACTGTTCTGATGTGCATAGCCACTCTAATGCTCATTGCATTGTGTGCAATGTTCTTACAGAGGGAGAACAGAACTGCTCTGATATACACACCCAGACTAATGTTCATTGCCTTGTGTACAGTGCTCTCACAGAAGGAAAACAGTACTACTATGATGTATGTCAACAGTCTCATTCTCATTTTATTGTGAGCAGTGTTCTCACAGAGGGGAACAGTGTGGCTCTGATGTGCACACTCAGAGTAATTGCATTTTGCGTATGTTCTTACAGATGGGGAATAGTATATACCCAGTCTAATGCTCACTGTATTGGTGCAGAATTCTTTAATTGGGGGAAAAGTACTGCTCTGAAGTACACATCCAGTATAATGCTCATTGCATTCTCTGCAGCATTCTTACAGAGGGGGAACATTAATGCTGTGATGAATAACCCCAGTCTAATGCTCATTGTATTTTATGCCACGTTTTCACAGCAGGGAACAGTATTGCCCTGATGTGCACACCCAGTCCAATGCTTATTGTATTGTGTGCAGTGTTCCTACAACATAGGATCAGTACAGCTTTGACTTACACATACACACCCAGTTTAATGCTTATTGTATTGTGTGCAGTGTTCCTACAACACAGGATCAGTACAGCTTTGACTTACACACCCAGTCTAATGCTTATTATATTGTTTGCAGTGTTCCTACAACATAGGATCAGTACAGCTTTGACCTGCACACCCAGTCTAATGCTTATTACAATATTTGCAGTGTTCTTACAGAGCGGGAACAGTACTGCTCTGTTATTCCCACCCACTCTAATACTTACTGCATTGCGTGCAGTTTTCTTACAGAGGGAGAACAGTACTGCTCTGATGTGCATACCGTCTAATAATCATTGTATTGTGTGCAGTGTTTTCACAGTGGGGAATGATATTGCTTTGATGTATACACCCAATATAATGTTCATTACATTGTGTGTGCAGTGTTCCTACAGTGAAGGAACATTACAGCTTTTATGTACACACCAGTCTAATGCTTATTGTATTGTTTGCATTGTTCTTACAGAGAAGGAACAATACTACTCTGATATGCACATCCAGTGTCATGCTTATTGCATTGTGTGCAGTGTTCCTAGAGATGGGGAACACTACTGCTCTAATGTACATACCCAGTCTAATGCTCATTGTATTGTGTGCAGTATTCTTACAGCAGGGGATCAGTGCTGCTGTGATGTACATACCTAGTCTAATGTTTATTGTAATGTGGAATGTGTTCTTATAAAGGGAGAACAGTACTGCTCTAATGTACATACCTTGTCTAATGCTCATTGTATTGTGTGCAGTGATCTCACAGCAGGGAAACAGTTCTGCTGTGATGTATGTGTATGGGTATGTACCCAGTCTAATGTTTATTGTAATGTGGGAAGTGTTCTTACAAACGAAGAACAGTACTGCTCTAATGTACACATCCTGTCTAATGCTCACTAAACTGCATTCAGAGTTCTTACAGAGGGGAATAGTACTACTGTGATGTACACACCCAAGCTAATGCTCATTGCATCGTGTGCAGTGTTCTTATTGAGGCTGATCAGTACTGCTCTCATATGTACTGTGATGCCTGCGCACTGGCCCAGTAATCAAAAAACCTCTATCCTCACAACTAGCAACAGTGAGGGGTGTGCACATTGGGGGGATAACAAGCACACACACAGTAAAGTACAATTTCCCTTAAGAGCACACAGACATCACAGTCAGTCTGGGGCTGGTTTCTCCCTTTCTCTCCAGATCCCAAATAAGACGCCCCACTGGCACAGCTATAGGGTCCAGATCTCAGCCTAGTGGTCAAGCTAAAACCTACAGCACCCTCTCTGTCCAACCAGTGCTTTGTGTCCCTGCCCACGTAGCTTACACACACACACTTTAAGATTTGATTTATATACAAACACATAGACACTCTTGGGGAAGGCTGGCACAGATTCTCCAGCTGTGCACCCTTTCTGCTCAGACTATAAGGTAATACTGACTACCACCAACCTCTAATATCAGCTACTATAAGGCCCTTCTCAATGGGTGACCAATTTCATGTGTAATGTTACTGTTATCCAAATAGTAAGTGCGACTGAGCAGCAAGACTATTAGAATGGCTTGGACAGTATCACCAAATACATGCAAGTACTATCTAAGAGCTTAAATTATCTCTACACAAAACAGCCATAGTTGAAAGGTTTAAAAATATTTAATAATAAATTATAAAAACACAAGACAAATCTCATCAATTCAACACAGTGCTAATCAAGAGTTCAGAAATCACAGGAACTTTAAAACAATATTGTAAGATAGTCTGACATAAATATAGAAAACAGCTAGACTAATCTGGCTAAATTCCTATCTAACTCTAAGAGAAACTATGTCCTAAATAACTTTACTTACATACAGAGCAAGCAAGTGCTGTTGAGTTATCAGCTTCTGACAAAATCCAAAATGCTCAGTCTTTCTCTCTGAGAAAGTCTTAAATTGATAACACCCAGTACTGCTGAGTCATTTCACATTACATCATTTTTATCACTTCTCCTTTAGTTTCCAGTTTAACAGAAACTCAAAATTTACTTTTGTTTGTAAGCTGCACCTGGTCAGGGAGCCACAGCAACACAAGACACTTTTACATGTAAAATCTATAATTATCTCTGACTTAATAACAATAGAAAGAATTTGTTAGCCCAGACATCCTGTCTCCGATCTTGAGATCAAACACAGTTGTAATTCTTTACTTAAGAGATTTCTTCCAGCAGGGCGCACTGTGGTTACATTTTTTAAGTTCAGCATATAATGCAGTTTTCTTACATTTAGTTATCTTACATTTGTAAAAACAAGCCTGTAGATTATATTAATATTTACAATGTCAAATAATTATCTAAAAAATTCTATCCAGCTAGGCTGGCAGCCTTCACATATATCCCCCCCGGAAAACTCAAGCTAGTTTTTCATGCTTGAGAGGGCTAGGTCTATTTGGGTGTACCTTACCCCATTCCCTGTCTTGAGAGCCCATCTGCATTGGCATTGCTAACCCCACTGCGGTACTGCACTGACATATCATATGCTTGCAACTTTAGGCTCCATCTTAGCAACTTGGCATTCTGCTGGCTGGCTTGATGTAACTATGTTAGGGGATTGTGATCGGTAATTACAGTGAATTTCCTTCCATACAGATAAGGCTGAAGTTTCTGCAGTGCCCACATTATGGTTAGATATTCTATTTCTACAGCTGCATACCATTCCTTTCTGGGTTGGTGCCACCACTGGGTGCTCTTCTCTCTCTGAAGAAATCTGGCTGAGTACAGCCCCCACTGCATGGTTCAAAACATCCACCTGTGCAACAAATTATTTGCTGTAATCTGGACTGGCTAGCACAGGAGTCCTCCCAAAGCTTCTTTAAGCTTATGGAATGCCTTCTCACATGCTGGGGTCCACACTACCTTATCTGGCCTGTTTTTCCTTGTCAGGTCTGTGAGGGGAGCAGCTATGGTGCTATAACTGAGGGCAAACTTTCTGTAGTACCCTGCTATCCTTAAGAATGCCCTCACCTGCTTTTTGGTAACAGGAGCAGGCCATGCCTGAATGGCTTCTACTTTTCAGGTTCTGGCTTGATCTTACCACTCCCCACTCTATGTCCCAGGTAGGAGACATCTGCCATACCCACCTGACATTTGCTCAGCTTAATGGTCAACCCTACTCTCTGTAGTCTGCCCAGCACCTCCCTGACATGTTGAAGTTGCTCTTGCCAGGAATGGCTGTAGATGGCAATATCATCTAGGTAAGCAAGGGCAAACCATCCTGCTCCTAATAGGAGATGATCTACCACCCTCTGGAAAGTTGTTGGGGCATTCTTCATCCTAAAGGGCATCTTTGTGAACTCATACAATCCAAAAGGAGTCACAAAGACTGACCTCTCTCTAGCACTGGAAGTCAATGGCACCTGCCAGTAACCCTTGGTAAGATCAATGGTGGTAAGATACTTAGCTCCACCCAGCTGCTCTATGGACTAATCTGTCCTAGGCATGGGGTAAGCATCTGACTCTGTGTGACTATTTAATTTCCTGTAGTCCACACAGAACCTGGTGCTGCCATCCTTCTTTGGCCCAGGGAGTGTTGGACTATTGAATTACCCCTAATTCCAACATTTCCTGTATCTCCTCCCTCAGAGTCTGTATGACTCTCTCAGGCCCCCTATAAGGGGCCTGCCTAATAGGTCTCTAGGGTCCTGTATCCACCTGGTGCTGAACCAGGTGGGTGCACCCTGGTTTACCAGTGAACATGTCCCCAAACTCTTGTAACACTGCTCAGATTTCTAGAACCTGGGCAGGAGATAGCTGCTGGGACATTGCTACCCCTTCCACTGAGGTGTCAGTCCAAGTCTCACTGAGAAGATCAGTCACCAGATTTCCCTCAGACTCCTCCTGTAATCCACTGCAAATACTCAGCAGAAGGGCCTTACTATCATGACAAGGTTTCATCATGTTAAGATGGTACAATTTGTGCCCCTGCCTCCTGCCTGGCAGTTCTACCATGTAGCTAACATCACTGACCTTCCTTACCATCTCGTAGGGTCCTTCCCAAGCTGCTTGCAGCTTGTTGAGTCTGACAGGAATGAGAACCATTACCTGCTGTCCTATAGCATACTTTCTAGCTCAAGCATTCCTGTCATACCAGACCTTATCTGTTGTTGGGTTTCTAAAACTCGTGAAAAACGTAAAAAACAATGAACTAAAACCAGGAACTTAAGGCAAAGAAAACCAGGTCTGATAGTAGTAAACAAAGTTCTTTCGTAGTTTATTAGTTGCCACAAGTACACATAAAGTGCTTTTCGTCATTCCATTTGGAATGACTTCTTCAGATAAAAAACATTTAGCAGCCTCCAGCTTAAAAAGTTTCATTACAGCCCAATTACCCAATCATCTGAATGCAGTCCTCTTAATTGAACACAACATATTAAAAGGAAACCTGTCCTAAAAAGTTGAAACCTCAATCCTGGATTACAAATTTAAAACAACCACATATAAATATAACAGTCTTACTTAAAAGAATAAACCATAAGAAATATAACATAAAAGAGTTAATATATGTTCAAGATAGCTTAAGGATCCCTCCATCCTAAGCTCCAATAAGACTCTACCAGTCTAGTTAAAGAAAATCAAGGAAAAACTATCCTATAAGCCTGAAGTCGTCAGGTAGCACCTACTAGTTTAACCTCTTGATAAGGGTGCATGCTTCGAGATATTAATAGAGGAGAAGTCTGGTAACAGACTATCAAGTATGACTTCTTTGACCAGAAGTCTTACATCACAGATTGTTAAAACTAATGGTGTTTTCTTTTTTATATATGTATATAATAATAAACCCTGAATGAATTGTGGAACAAGCCCTTCAAGTAGCCTGATATTAGTTTAAATGGGACCTAGAAATTATCTATTCAGACTTTTGAGTTTTAAGAGACATGAAATATTACAGTGCTCGTTTAATCCTGGTTCCAAAAAGGCATTTGTTCTGAACTGGCAGGATAATTCATGTTCTTCTAATAGTAAATTGAATAGACCCCTTCTACTATCTAGTCTCACTTGATCTAACCCTACAAATTTAAAACTGTGACTAGGAAAGGTGGAAATATGTTTAACCAACGCATTATCCATCTTCATATTGGAGATAGCATTAATATGCTCATATATTCTATCTCGCAATCTCCTTTCCGTCTTTCCTATATAGAAACATGAACAATTCGAGCATAATGCTCCATACACAACCATTTTAGAGTTGCAGTTCAGTTTGTGATTCAGGGTATACATCTTGTTATTGATCAGCTGTTTGTTACCTATCTTAATATATTTACAATAATTGCAATTACCGCAACCAGTAGTCCCTTTGCCTTTACTATTAAAGCCTCGACTCTCTAAGAGTACTTTTAGACTTTTACCCTTCCTGTATGTTATTTTAAGAGGGGAACTAAAGATTGGAAAGCATCTTTTATCATATAAAAGTGTAGTCCAATTTTTTTGGAGAATATTTTTAATGATGTTGCTTTCAAGGCTAAATGTCGTGATGAATCTAAAAGATTCACCCTGAGTGCTTACAGTGAACCCCTCCACTCTAGAGGTGTTCTCCATATGGACAGGTACTCTCAAGTCTAAGTCGCCATAATTGTCCAAATGCTCCAGACTTGCCGGTGTGTCTACTGGTGTAATAAGAGTGTTTTTTACCCTAAGCAAAGGGATGATAGTCCCATTATTTCTCTTTGTCTTAACTTCATCAAATATATTTTTAACCAAGGACTTAGGGTACCCCCTATGATAGAACATGTCTTCAACTAGTTTACATTCAGAAATAAAATCATCCTCTCGTGTTACCATCCGGGCTACCCTTATGGCTTGCCCCTTAATGATGGCTTTCTTTTGACTGTAGGGATGTAGACTCGTGAAGTGTAGGAAGGAGTTACTATACGTGGCCTTCCTAAAGATCTTGGCATAAAATTGTCTACTTTCCCTATCCTTTATCAAGTTAATATCAAGGTAATTAATTACAGTCTCCTGAAAGTCAGATGTAAATTTAAGGAAACTTGTCGTGCTGTTCAGATAATTAACCAGTTCCGTACCTGTGTTTTCATTGCCGTGTAGACAAATGAAAATATCATCCAGGAATCTGGTATAATATTTGATGTTATGAGAATACAAGTCCGAATTCAAGATAAATTCAGTCTCCCAGTAGGCCATAACTGTATTTGCAAAACTGGCCCCTACTGGTGACCCCATGGCTATTCCGCATTTCTGCAGATAATAGTCGTTGTCAAATAGAAAAAAGTTGTTAGTAAGGATTATATCAAGTAAAAATGTAACTAGGTAAACTTCATTGCTAGGGGCTCCTTTTTTAACTAAATATAAGTTCACCCATTCGAGCCCTATGTCGTGTGGTATAGAAGTATATAAATCTACCACATCTACTGTGAGGAAATTGAATTCCTCATTAAATTCTATTCCATTGATTTTCGCCAGGAAAGCCCATGAGTCCTTGCTGATCTGTGTTTCATTAATTAAATATTTTTTCAAAATATTATCCACCAGTTTTGCACTTGCATAAGTTATGGAGTTTCTCCCATCTATTAGTGGCCTAAAGGGGGGATTTTGTAAGTTTTTGTGTATTTTCGGTGTTGCAAAAAAGACCGGTATTCTAGGCCATTCATTTTAATGTAGTTATACATGTCTATATCTATATAGCCTTCAATAAATAAGTCACTAAAATAACTTTTCATCAATCTATGAGCACGGTTGATCTCATTCACACTAACTTTTTGATAAGTTTCATTATCAAACATTGTGGAAACTTTTTGAATATAGTCGTAATGGTCAAAGAGTAGAAGAAAAAGATTTCCTCAAACTATTTAAAACATTGAATGTGAGGGCAATTAAACCTGACAAGGGAGGGGGGCTCACTCTCTTTGGGTGAACTTATATTTAGTTAAAAAAGGAGCCCCTAGCAATGAAATTTACCTAGTTACATTTTTACTTAATATAATCCTTACTAACAACTTTTTTCTATTTGACAACGACTATTATCTGCAGAAATGCGGAATAGCCATGGGGTCACCAGTAGGGGCCAGTTTTGCAAATACAGTTATGGCCTACTGGGAGACTGAATTTATCTTGAATTCGGACTGGTATTCTCATAACATCAAATATTATACCAGATTCCTGGATGATATTTTCATTTGTCTACACGGCAATGAAAACACAGGTACGGAACTGGTTAATTATCTGAACAGCACGACAAGTTTCCTTAAATTTACATCTGACTTTCAGGAGACTGTAATTAATTACCTTGATATTTCCTTGATAAAGGATAGGGAAAGTAGACAATTTTATGCCAAGATCTTTAGGAAGGCCACGTATAGTAACTCCTTCCTACACTTCACGAGTCTACATCCCTACAGTCAAAAGAAAGCCATCATTAAGGGGCAAGCCATAAGGGTAGCCCGGATGGTAACACGAGAGGATGATTTTATTTCTGAATGTAAACTAGTTGAAGACATGTTCTATCATAGGGGGTACCCTAAGTCCTTGGTTAAAAATATATTTGATGAAGTTAAGACAAAGAGAAATAATGGGACTATCATCCCTTTGCTTAGGGTAAAAAACACTCTTATTACACCAGTAGACACACCGGCAAGTCTGGAGCATTTGGACAATTATGGCGACTTAGACTTGAGAGTACCTGTCCATATGGAGAACACCTCTAGAGTGGAGGGGTTCACTGTAAGCACTCAGGGTGAATCTTTTAGATTCATCACGACATTTAGCCTTGAAAGCAACATCATTAAAAATATTCTCCAAAAAATTGGACTACACTTTTATATGATAAAAGATGCTTTCCAATCTTTAGTTCCCCTCTTAAAATAACATACAGGAAGGGTAAAGTCTAAAAGTACTCTTAGAGAGTCGAGGCTTTAATAGTAAAGGCAAAGGGACTACTGGTTGCGGTAATTGCAATTATTGTAAATATATTAAGATAGGTAACAAACAGCTGATCAATAACAAGATGTATACCCTGAATCACAAACTGAACTGCAACTCTAAAATGGTTGTGTATGGAGCATTATGCTCGAATTGTTCATGTTTCTATATAGGAAAGACGGAAAGGAGATTGCGAGATAGAATATATGAGCATATTAATGCTATCTCCAATATGAAGATGGATAATGCGTTGGTTAAACATATTTCCACCTTTCCTAGTCACAGTTTTAAATTTGTAGGTTTAGATCAAGTGAGACTAGATAGTAGAAGGGGTCCATTCAATTTACTATTAGAAGAACATGAATTATCCTGGCAGTTCAGAACAAATGCCTTTCTGGAACCAGGATTAAACGAGCACTGTAACATTTCATGTCTCTTAAAACTCAAAAGTCTGAATAGATAATTTCTAGGTCCCATTTAAACTAATATCAGGCTACTTGAAGGGCTTGTTCCACAATTCATTCAGGGTTTATTATTATATACATATATAAAAAAGAAAACACCATTAGTTTTAACAATCTGTGATGTAAAACTTCTGGTCAAAGAAGTCATTCTTGATAGTCTGTTACCAGACTTCTCCTCTATTAATATCTCGAAGCATGCACCCTTATCAAGAGGTTAAACTAGTAGGTGCTACCTGACGACTTCAGGCTTATAGGACAGTTTTTCCTTGATTTTCTTTAACTAGACTGGTAGAGTCTTATTGGAGCTTAGGATGGAGGGATCCTTAAGCTATCTTGAACATATATTAACTCTTTTATGTTATATTTCTTATGGTTTATTCTTTTAAGTAAGACTGTTATATTTATATGTGGTTGTTTTAAATTTGTAATCCAGGATTGAGGTTTCAACTTTTTAGGACAGGTTTCCTTTTAATAAGTTGTGTTCAATTAAGAGGACTGCATTCAGATGATTGGGTAATTGGGCTGTAATGAAACTTTTTAAGCTGGAGGCTGCTAAATGTTTTTTATCTGAAGAAGTCATTCCAAATGGAATGACGAAAAGCGCTTTATGTGTACTTGTGGCAACTAATAAACTACGAAAGAACTTTGTTTACTACTATCAGACCTGGTTTTCTTTGCCTTAAGTTCCTGGTTTTGTTGTTGGGTTTCTGTTAGGTTCTCCTGGGTCAAGCCCATGAGTTCCCTGAGCCTTGTCCTAAGGTTTAAGACATATGCCACAACAGAATCCTTGTGAGATTCTCACTCACCTTCCCACTCATCATGAATTAAATCTAGAGGCCCATCACCCTATGCCCATACAACAACTCAAAGGGTGAACAACCTGTGGATTCCTGGGGAAGCTCTCTCTGAAATCATTCAACAGATGGGAAAATATTTGTTTCACTCCCTCTTAAACTGGTCTGCAAATGCCTGTAGCATGGACTTTATTGTAGAGTTTAACCTCTCAACAAGACCATTAGTCAGGGGATAGTAGGGGGCGGTCTTCAGGTGATTCACCCCACAATATTTCCACAGACAAGCTAGCAGGTCTGACATGAAATTGGCACCTCTTTCAGACAGTATTTCTTTTGGGAAACCTAACTTGCTGAAAACCTCTAACAAAGCATTTGCCACCTTTTCCGCCTCACTGGAGGACAAATCCACTGCCTAGGGTATATTGTAGCATGATCTACTACAACTAGGATATACCTTTTCTCTGTGGAACTTGGGGTACTCAGAGGCCCCACAATATTCATAGCTATCCTCTGAAATGGCTCCTCAATCACAGGCAAAGGCATCAAAGGAGCTCTCTCCTTGTTTCCTGCCTTGCCTACCTTTTTGCACTGCTCATAGGTCCTGCAGTACCCTTTTACATCTCTGGAAATTCCAGGCCAATAGAAGTTCTGCATAATATGTCTCTTTGTATGTTTTATGCCCATATGACCTGCAAAGGGAATATCATGGGCTATGGCTAGAAGCACCACAAGGTAGGCTCTAGACACTACCAACTGCTGTATTCTCTCACCTTCTAGCCCTCCCTCAGGGGTCCATAGTCTATACAGTAATCCCTTGACCCAGTATACAGGTTCCCCCTTCCTTTGAGAATCAGGTGCCTCACTAGCTACCTGCCTCAGGCCTTGTAATGTAGAGTCTGAGAGCTGAGCCTGTCTCATCTCTCTATTTGTAACCCTTCCCAGCTCCCTTTCCAGAGGAAGTCTGGCATCCTCTGACAGCGGTGCCTCACTCTCAGCCTGGTTACTACTACTCACCTCTACCTTTGCAGTCTCTCTCTCTGTCCAAGGAAACATCAGTACCCACAAGCAGCTGTGGCTCACCTTCAGTCTCACTGCTACAGGTTATCTCCCTTTCTGATGTAACCACCTCACCAGTCCTGGCTGCAAGTGTGCTGTTTGACTGGGTCTTGCCCAGGCTACCAGAACCACATGTTTGTCTCCAAGCCTGACTGTGTGCATTAACACATGGTACTGCCTCATCAAACTCCTTCCCTATCAGGACATCTGCAGGATGATAGTTTGGTACCCCTGTTGTCTCAAGACAACCCACTATTGGCATTTTGTCTTTCCCACTTACTGGCTCTCTCACCTTTTGTTCCCCACCTTGCCTCTGTAGACAACTATTTGCCACATGACCCCACTGGTTGCATTCAAAACATTTAACCCTAGGTCCTGGACATGTACCTGGACTAGTGGCTTCCCCTGCTACTGGCAGATGTTGTTGGAGCAGTCTGGGATGCCCAGCATGGGATCTTTTAGACCCATGAGCAGCACTGGGTGTCCCTTTCCTGTACAGTGATGCCCTGCTTACTGGGTATAAGTCTCCCTTCTTCCCTAGCTCATCTGAAGTAGCACATTGTCTATCAGATAACCAGATCTGCATGCCCTCAAGCAAAGTGCTAAGAGTTTGTTCCCTCACCAAAAGGTCTGCCAGCCCTTCAAAAGTGTTGACCTGATATCCACTCACCCACCTATGAAAATAAGTGCTCAGTTCAGCAACATATCCACACACACATTCATCTGCCTTGCATCTATGCTCACAAAACTTTTTCCTATAAGCTTCAACTGTTCGCTAAAAAAAAAATTAGCAAACAATTCTTAACAGCAGTATAATCAAAAAATTCATGATCAGATATTTTTGACAACACATTTATAGCTTTACTATGGAGTAAAGGGGTCAGGAACCATAACCTGAGCCTTTGGTCAACATCATACTGTTTGCATACCCTTTCAAACATATGAAGGAAACTATGAAAATGACCCCCCTCTGTAAACTCTGGAAGAAATTTACTGACCTTTTTTGCTTCTGGGGTCCGGTTACTCATTCCCCATTACCTTCATGACTCTGGCAAGAGTCAGCATCTCCTTTTTGTGCTGTCTATGTCTCTCTTACTCCTCAGCTTCCAGGCATAGCATTTTATCATTCTCCTCAACTTGTAGACATCTTAATCTCTCTGCTGCTTTTGTTTCCAAATGCCTGGTCTCCAACTCAAGTATCTTTATCTACAGATGGATTTTAAGTCCTCTACAGAAAGGTTGAGCTGTCCATTTTCTGAGTGTTGTACATCTCCACTGCCAGTCTGCTCATCCTCCTGGTTGCTATTTCCTGATGCAGCTGGAACCAAAGCTGCAATCATGTCTGCTTTAGTCAGGTTTCATGCACCAGTCCTTTAGCCTGGTACATCACTATCAAGTGGCTCCTTGTCAGCTTACCATACTCCTATGCTGACATGCTTGCCTGCTCTCCCTGACTAATTAAGCTAACAAAAGAAATAAAACAATTGTGATCTGAACTCTGAATGTTCACTGCATGGCTGATTTAGAGTACAAAACACCTTCAGTGATCACTGTACACATGCTATAGGAATTCACTATCCACACCACTACAAGCCAGTTAGTATGTGATGTGGCTAACTCACCACTATCAAACAATTAATATCTGATGGGGATATCCCACCACTGCCAAACAATTAATATGTGACACCCACGCACTGGCCCAGTAATCAAGGAGCCTCAATGCTCACCAACAGCACCAGTGAGGGGCATGCACATTGGGGGGATAACAAGTACACACACATGAAAGTACAATTTCCCTTAAGAGCACATAGACATCACAGTAAGTCAGAAGCTGGTTTCTCCCTTTCTGTCCAGGTCCCCAATAAGACTCCCCACTGGCACAGCTATAGGGTCCAGATCTCAGCCTAGTTTCAAGCTAAAACCTCCAGCACCCCCTCTGTCCAACCAGTGCTTCGTGTCCCTACCCAAGTAACTGACACACACACACACACACACACACACACACACACACACACACACACACACACACACACACACACGCACACACTTTAAGATATGATTTATATACAAACACACAGACACTCCTGGGGAAAGCTGGCACAGGATCTCCAGCTGTGCCCCCTTTCTGCCCAGATTATAAGGTAATAGCGACTTCCACCAACCACTAATATCAGCTACTATAAGACCCTTCCCAAAGGGTGACCAATTTCACTGTGTAATGTTACTGTTATCCAAATGGTATGTGTGACTGAGCAGCAAGACTATTAGAGTGGCTTGGCCAGTATCACTAAATACATGAAAGTACTCTCTAAGAGCTTAAATTATCTCTACACAAAACAGCCACAGTTGAAACATTTAAAAATATTTAATAATAAATAATAAAAACACAAGGCAAATTTCATCCATTCAACACAGTATTAATCAAGAATTCAGAAATCACAGGAGCTTTAAAACAATATTGTAGTCTAGTCTGGCATAAATATAGAAAACAGCTAGACTAATATGGCTAAATTACTATCTAACTCTAAGAGAAACTATGTCCTAAATAACTTTACTTGCATACAGAGCAAGCAAGTGTTGGTGAGTTGTTAGGTTCAGACAAAATCCAAAATGCTCAGTCTTTCTCTCTGAGAAAGTCTTAAATTGATAACACGCAGTACTGCTGAGTCATTTCACATTACATCATTTTTTTTACTTCTCCTTTAGTTCCCAGGCTAACAAAAACTCAGAATTTAAATTTCCTTGTAAGCTGCACTTGGCCAGGAAGCCACAGCAATACAAGACACTTTTGCATGTAAAATCTAGTAATTATCTCTGTCTTAATAACAATAGTCAGAATTTGCTAGCTCAGACATCCTGTCTCCGAGCTTGAGATCAAACACAGTTGTAATTCTTTACTTACGAGCTTTCTTCCAGCAGGGTGCACTGTGGTTACATTTCTTAAGGTCAGTGTATAACACAGTTTTCTTACATTTAATTTTCTTACATTTGTAAAAAAAGCCTGTGGATTATATTAATATTTACAGTGACATAGAATTATCTACAATTTATTTTTTATTTTACATTTACTTATTTATTTATTTATTTTACATTTGTTAACCGGGCTGGTCCAACTGGATGCATATCCTTTTTCAGTAGAGGCCTGAGGAGAAAAGCTCCAATCATAATCTTAAAACACAAAATCTCAAAACAAGTTATATAAAAAAATCCAGGTTATAACAATGCAAGTTACAAAAAGTATAAATAAGTAGACGTTGTACATTTACAAGGTTAGTAAAAAAAAGTCCATTTACATAGAAGTATAATGAGACAAAGATCAATCATCTGGTAAAACATGACAGGGAAATATAATATACTAATAGAGTATATCAAGTTCAAGAGTCACCATCTTATATTTGTGGTAAAAATGTATTTCCAGATAAGTGATAAGGGAACAAGAATTAGGAGATGAGGACTGGGTAGATTTGGTGTGAAGGTATGAAATATTAGCTTAATCAGGTTCAGGACATGGGCATAGCCATAGTGTCTTGAGATATTCTTTAAGGTTCTTTTGAACTGTTTGTGAGAGGTAGTATTTCTGAGGTAGATTGGGAGGCGTTCCATGGCTTGCCAATGGAGTTGGCGAAGAGGGCATCGCCACCAGAATTATTGGCTTTAATGGTTAGGATCTGGGTGCTGTTGGAAGATCGGAGACTATTTAGGTTAGTGTATGGTATCAGTATGCTACATAGAGCGGGGGTTCTGTCTGGTTGGTTAATTATTTTCCATGCTTCAGAGAGTTGGTTTAGTTTGAGAAGATTGGGCAGTTCCAACCACCCAAGTTGCCTCAGGTTATGACAATGGTGGGTGCGATATGGAGAACCTGTTATAAATCTAGTAATGTGGTGGTAGGCCTGGGAGAGCATGTTTAGTTCACGTTTATGGAGGAAAGAAAGGACTGGGGAGGCATAGAGGAGTGTAGAGAGGAGATGTGTGCGGGCAATGGTAAGTTTAGCAGTCGGAGTAAGAAATTTTTTATTTTGTACATGGATCCAAGTTTTTTGTTAACAGATTTAACTGTTTGGGTGATGTGTATGTCAAATTTGAGCTTATGGTCAATAGTTACTCCTAGTAATTTGGTATTGGTGACAGCGGTTATGATAGTCCCATTGTTGGATTTGATACAGAAGGTATTACTATCTGTGTTTGGGAGTTCTTTAACTGGGGTAGAGAAGACGTTGGAAAAAATAATAGTAATTTGGTTTTGGTTGGGTTGAGTAGGAGTTTGAGGTCGGTAAACCATTTTTCAACTAGAGAAAAGCAGAGTTGAGTGGTGGTTTGGAGGTTGAAGAGGGAGGCATCAGAGCAGATTAAGGTGGAGTCGTCAGCGTATTGTATGCAGGTGGATTGAGGGATAACTGAGTGAAGGTCATTAATGAAGATGGAAAACAGAAGTGGTCCAAGTACTGAGCCTTGAGGGACACCAATGGTGTTGGGAAGGAGGTCTGATAGTCTATTTTGCCATAGGACAGCCTGTTTCCTATCAGCTAGGTACATTTTGAACCATGTTAGAGCTGGGGTGTCCAGATACAAGGATTCAAGGGTGGACAGTAGGAGCTGGTGGTTGACCATGTCAAAAGCTTTTGACAGATCAAGAAAGAGGGCGGAGGATATAAGTTTACTATTGCGATTGTTATTAATGGAGTCGACAAAGGAAAGGAGGGCAGTGGTTGTACTATGGTGGGGGCGAAAGCCATGTTGGGTGTTGGATAGGAGATGATTGCACGTTAGGTAGTGAAGAAGTTGTTTGTGGATACGTCTTTCCATAATTTTTGCTATTGGGGACAGTATAGCTATTGGTCTATAGTTTGAGATTTCCGTGGAGGTGCCTCCTTTGTGAAGTGGGATGATGTAGGATATCTTCCATACAGTGGGAATACTAACTCGTAATGGTTTTATTGATAAGGATGGATATAGGGTATGCAATAACTTCAGCCGCTATTTGTAAGAATTCTGCTGGGAGGTGATCAGCTGCTAGAGTGGTTGGTTTAAGTTTTTAAGAGAGAATATATGTATGATGTGGAGACAGGTTTAAAAGTGAACTGGGTAGGGGTCTCAACTTGGGGTTGTGTGGCAGATGGGGAGAGGAGGTTAGTTGACTGGCAAGGTTTTGGATTGTCTCGGTGAAGTAAGAGTTAAAGGAATTGGCTATTTCTTCCCCCCCTTGCTCAATGAGCTTTTCGGGGTTGGGGTAGTAGTTTTCCTGGGTGCTGGAGGTTGTTGAAACTAGCCCAGAATTTCTTTGGGTTATTCTTGTGTTTCTGCTGGAGGTGGCAGAAATATTGTTTTTTGTCTAAGGTAACGGCTGATTTGGTTGTGTTTCTTAGCTGTTGAAATTTGGTTCGATCTTGAGGGGTTTTTGTTGCTCTCCATTTGACCCAGGCTTGGTTACGGAGTTTAATTTTAATTTTTGTTTCTCTAGTAAGCCAAGGAGCTATGCGTATTTTGGATCTAATTTGTCTAGGAGGGGCATGTGAGTCAAGTATCTTTAGGAATGTGTTGTTAAAGTAGGTCACACTCTCCTGGAGGAGCAGAGTTCTTAATAAGGTCCAGTTGCAGCATTTTAGTTCATCTAGAAATTGTTGAGGGATAAATTTCTTTTTGTTTCTGATTAGTCTATATACAGGAGGGTTGGAAGTAGGGCATTTGTGTTTAATAATATAAGTTATGAGGTGGTCACTGAGGTCATTGGGAAGGGTGCCAGTAGTGTAGTTGCTTGAGTCCCTATTGGTAAGGATCCAGTCAATAGTGCTTTCTTTTGGAGAGAATTGCCTGTTCTGGTTGGGGTTAGGATATGTTGCGGAAAACCATATAAGTTAATGGGTTGTGGGGTTGTATGGGTGGAGCAGAGAGACCAGTCAATATTAACGTCCCCAAGTACTATGGTTTCTTGTGGGTAGTTGGTGGCTGACCAGCACAAGATTTGCTCTAAGTTTTCTATATTCTTCCCCGGTGGGATATAGGTGACTAAGAGGTTAAGGCATTTTTGAGTGTTAAGGCAAATTTTTAGGGCAATTAGTTCTAGGTTGCAGATTATAGGAGGTTGTACTGTATTCCTATGGATATTTAAGGTATTTTTGAAAATAACAGCTATTCCTCCTCCTTTTATCTTTAAACAATCTGCCCTGAAGATATTATAACCGGGTGGAAGGATCTCTTGATCCTTAGTGGAGGGTTTTAACCAGGTTTCAGTCAAACACATAATGTCAGGTGAATGAGTAGCTATCATTGCATGTAAGATGTGAATTTTATTGTTAATGCTTCTAAGGTTTAGATGCAGTATTAGCAAGGAGTCAAACGGTTTATAGATTAAGTTAGAGGGGTTTGGTTTGAGATTATAGGGGGGCCTGGGTTAGGATGGATGTCACCATCAATGATTATTCTAGTTTTCAGGTAAACTAGAAATCTTTGTAATTTAAATAGCAATTTGAGGTTGGTTATGTTAGTTGTAGTTTTGGGGTGGTGAAGTGTGAGATGGACTACTTTGGGGGACATTGTCTTGTCTTGGTAGAGTGGAGGTGTAATAGGAACGACATATAGATGGTATTGGGAGTTAGTGTGGCCCTTGTGGAAGGGGATTCCTACCAAGGATTGATTTTCATACTTAGTTAAGAAATAGATGGTGAAGAGTAGTATTGTTGTAAGAGGGCCATGAAATATATGTATTTAGCCATGCTGGTGGTAGGGATAGGATATGAAGAGGGGAAGGAGGTTTGGTGTTAGACTTGATAAGGTGGATGGCCTTGAGGTGGGAGGAGTAGTAGGGTGAGTGACGGGAGTTGTGGATTTGCAGGGGGAGGAGGTTTGGTGTTAGACTTGTTAAGGTGGGTGGGCCTTGAGGTGGGAGGAGTAGGGTGAGTCCCAGGAGTTGTGGATTTGCGGGGGGGGGGAAGTGGGAGGGTCTGGCTTTTCCTTTAAATGTAGGGGTACTGGGGGTGGGTGGGATATGGGGGCAGGGAGGGGAGCGAAGCGGAGCCCGAGCGAAGCGAGGGCGAAGCGGAGCGGGGCATCCACTGCCAGGAGTGATTTAAACAGTAAAGAATGGCTGTACAGTAAGATGTGGACTTACCTACCATTTTTTATACTCAACGTGGTGAGCATTCACTTGGTTTATAGAGACTTTACAAAAGAACTGCACCGGAGCCATATTTGTACCAGCTAGGGTAATATAAGCAACCAACATCTGCTATAGTCGCAAGACAGTTAAATACAATCAAAACATTAGAAATGCATCCGCATTACCTGTAGACCTTTGCAGCTCTAAACTTAGCAATGTGAATTATAACTATACAGGCAGTAAACAGACCTCTAGCTTTTTTGTGAACAAAAACACAGATTACAATACAGTGATGTGTAGAGAATAAGATGCAGTCGAGATACCAGTAAATCAAACAGTTACATATATAAAGTATTTCAATTTGGTTCTACAACACTATCAGCAAAACACTAAAGCAGCTTAGGCGGATGCCTAATATTATGTGCTAGATACTTAAACCAGTACTATATAATGTAAGCAAACAGTGACCGACCTAGTCGCAATACTGTTAGTAAGTGAACGCTGTAAGGCCAGCAACACATGCGGTCATTTACAACTATACACTTCTCGACTGTTGTCGCCTTTCTATACTATGCAAGGGAGTAAACAAACAGGGTAATATAAGCAACCAACATCTGCTATAGTCGCAAGACAGTTAAATACAATCAAAACATTAGAAATGCATCCACATTACCTGTAGACCTTGCAGCTCTAAACTTAGCAATGTGAATTATAACTATACAGGCAGTAAACAGACCTCTAGCTTTTTTGTGAACAAAAACACAGATTACAATACAGTGATGTGTAGAGAATAAGATGCAGTCGAGATACCAGTAGATCAAACAGTTAAATATATAAAGTATTTCAATTTGGTTCTACAACACTATCAGCAAAACACTAAAGCAGCTTAGGCGGGGGCATCCACTGCCAGGAGTGATTTAAACAGTAAAGAATGGCTGTACAGTACCGTAGCAGAGCTCAGGTAATTATAGCTAGGGCTATACTTAATGTAGCAGCATAGCCAGATTCCTGAGATTAGTGTGATACTGTTTAACAAAGAGAAAATCTTCAGATTTAACCCTGTAGAAATGTACTGATAGGGTTGACATTATTTAATCCTTGTTCTGGTCCGAGCAGTTGCAGCGGTGAGCGAGTATTGTCTGGGGAACCCGCGAGTAGTTAGGGTGAGGGACTACCTGTGAGTAAGAGAAGGAGGTTAGAATATCTAGGCTTGATTAGGAAACACAGATTACAATACAGTGATGTGTAGAGAATAAGATGCAGTCGAGATACCAGTAGATCAAACAGTTACATATATAAAGTATTTCAATTTGGTTCTACAACACTATCAGCAAAACACTAAAGCAGCTTAGGCGGGATGCCTAATATTATGTGCGAGATACTTAAACCAGTACTATATAATGTAAGCAAACAGTGACCGACCTAGTCGCAATACTGTTAGTAAGTGAACGCTGTAAGGCCAGCAACACGCGCGGTCATTTACAACTATACACTTCTCGACTGTTGTCGCCTTTCTATACTATGCAAGGGAGTAAACAAACAGGGTAATATAAGCAACCAACATCTGCTATAGTCGCAAGACAGTTAAATACAATCAAAACATTAGAAATGCATCCGCATTACCTGTAGACCTTTGCAGCTCTAAACTTAGCAATGTGAATTATAACTATACAGGCAGTAAACAGACCTCTAGCTTTTTTGTGAACAAAACACAGATTACAATACAGTGATGTGTAGAGAATAAGATGCAGTCGAGATACCAGTAGATCAAACAGTTACATATATAAAGTATTTCAATTTGGTTCTACAACACTATCAGCAAAACACTAAAGCAGCTTAGGCGGGATGCCTAATATTATGTGCGAGATACTTAAACCAGTACTATATAATGTAAGCAAACAGTGACCGACCTAGTCGCAATACTGTTAGTAAGTGAACGCTGTAAGTGCATCAGCAACACATGCGGTCATTTACAACTATACACTTCTCGACTGTTGTCGCCTTTCTATACTATGCAAGGGAGTAAACAAACAGGGTAATATAAGCAACCAACATCTGCTATAGTCGCAAGACAGTTAAATACAATCAAAACATTAGAAATGCATCCACATTACCTGTAGACCTTTGCAGCTCTAAACTTAGCAATGTGAATTATAACTATACAGGCAGTAAACAGACCTCTAGCTTTTTTGTGAACAAAAACACAGATTACAATACAGTGATGTGTAGAGAATAAGATGCAGTCGAGATACCAGTAGATCAAACAGTTACATATATAAAGTATTTCAATTTGGTTCTACAACACTATCAGCAAAACACTAAAGCAGCTTAGGCGGGGGCATCCACTGCCAGGAGTGATTTAAACAGTAATGAATGGCTGTACAGTACCGTAGCAGAGCTCAGGTAATTATAGCTAGGGCTATACTTAATGTAGCAGCATAGCCAGATTCCTGAGATTAGTGTGATACTGTTTAACAAAGAGGAAATCTTCAGATTTAACCCTGTAGAAATGTACTGATAGGGTTGACTTTATTTAATCCTTGTTCTGGTCCGAGCAGTTGCAGCGTTGAGCGAGTATTGTCTGGGGAACCCGCGAGTAGTTAGGGTGAGGGACTACCTGTGAGTAAGAGAAGGAGGTTAGAATATCTAGGCTTGATTAGGAAACACAGATTACAATACAGTGATGTGTAGAGAATAAGATGCAGTCGAGATACCAGTAGATCAAACAGTTACATATATAAAGTATTTCAATTTGGTTCTACAACACTATCAGCAAAACACTAAAGCAGCTTAGGCGGGATGCCTAATATTATGTGCGAGATACTTAAACCAGTACTATATAATGTAAGCAAACAGTGACCGACCTAGTTGCAATACTGTTAGTAAGTGAACGCTGTAAGGCCAGCAACACGTGCGGTCATTTACAACTATACACTTCTCGACTGTTGTCGCCTTTCTATACTATGCAAGGGAGTAAACAAACAGGGTAATATAAGCAACCAACATCTGCTATAGTCGCAAGACAGTTAAATACAATCAAAACATTAGAAATGCATCCGCATTACCTGTAGACCTTTGCAGCTCTAAACTTAGCAATGTGAATTATAACTATACAGGCAGTAAACAGACCTCTAGCTTTTTTGTGAACAAAAACACAGATTACAATACAGTGATGTGTAGAGAATAAGATGCAGTCGAGATACCAGTAGATCAAACAGTTACATATATAAAGTATTTCAATTTGGTTCTACAACACTATCAGCAAAACACTAAAGCAGCTTAGGCGGGATGCCTAATATTATGTGCGAGATACTTAAACCAGTACTATATAATGTAAGCAAACAGTGACCGACCTAGTCGCAATACTGTTAGTAAGTGAACGCTGTAAGTGCGTCAGCAACACGTGCGGTCATTTACAACTATACACTTCTCGACTGTTGTCGCCTTTCTATACTATGCAAGGGAGTAAACAAACAGGGTAATATAAGCAACCAACATCTGCTATAGTCGCAAGACAGTTAAATACAATCAAAACATTAGAAATGCATCCGCATTACCTGTAGACCTTTGCAGCTCTAAACTTAGCAATGTGAATTATAACTATACAGGCAGTAAACAGACCTCTAGCTTTTTTGTGAACAAAAACACAAATTACAATACAGTGATGTGTAGAGAATAAGATGCAGTCGAGATACCAGTAGATCAAACAGTTACATATATAAAGTATTTCAATTTGGTTCTACAACACTATCAGCAAAACACTAAAGCAGCTTAGGCGGGGGCATCCACTGCCAGGAGTGATTTAAACAGTAAAGAATGGCTGTACAGTACCGTAGCAGAGCTCAGGTAATTATAGCTAGGGCTATACTTAATGTAGCAGCATAGCCAGATTCCTGAGATTAGTGTGATACTGTTTAACAAAGAGGAAATCTTCAGATTTAACCCTGTAGAAATGTACTGATAGGGTTGACTTTATTTAATCCTTGTTCTGGTCCGAGCAGTTGCAGCAGTGAGCGAGTATTGTCTGGGGAACCCGCGAGTAGTTAGGGCGAGGGACTACCTGTGAGTAAGAGAAGGAGGTTAGAATATCTAGGCTTGATTAGGAAACACAGATTACAATACAGTGATGTGTAGAGAATAAGATGCAGTCGAGATACCAGTAGATCAAACAGTTACATATATAAAGTATTTCAATTTGGTTCTACAACACTATCAGCAAAACACTAAAGCAGCTTAGGCGGGATGCCTAATATTATGTGAGATACTTAAACCAGTACTATATAATGTAAGCAAACAGTGACCGACCTAGTCGCAATACTGTTAGTAAGTGAACGCTGTAAGTGCGTCAGCAACACGTGCGGTCATTTACAACTATACACTTCTCGACTGTTGTCGCCTTTCTATACTATGCAAGGGAGTAAACAAACAGGGTAATATAAGCAACCAACATCTGCTATAGTCGCAAGACAGTTAAATACAATCAAAACATTAGAAATGCATCCGCATTACCTGTAGACCTTTGCAGCTCTAAACTTAGCAATGTGAATTATAACTATACAGGCAGTAAACAGACCTCTAGCTTTTTTGTGAACAAAAACACAGATTACAATACAGTGATGTGTAGAGAATAAGATGCAGTCGAGATACCAGTAGATCAAACAGTTACATATATAAAGTATTTCAATTTGGTTCTACAACACTATCAGCAAAACACTAAAGCAGCTTAGGCGGGATGCCTAATATTATGTAGATACTTAAACCAGTACTATATAATGTAAGCAAACAGTGACCGACCTAGTCGCAATACTGTTAGTAAGTGAACGCTGTAAGTGCGTCAGCAACACGTGCGGTCATTTACAACTATACACTTCTCGACTGTTGTCGCCTTTCTATACTATGCAAGGGAGTAAACAAACAGGGTAATATAAGCAACCAACATCTGCTATAGTCGCAAGACAGTTAAATACAATCAAAACATTAGAAATGCATCTGCATTACCTGTAGACCTTTGCAGCACTAAACTTAGCAATGTGAATTATAACTATACAGGCAGTAAACAGACCTCTAGCTTTTTTGTGAACAAAAACACAGATTACAATACAGTGATGTGTAGAGAATAAGATGCAGTCGAGATACCAGTAGATCAAACAGTTACATATATAAAGTATTTCAATTTGGTTCTACAACACTATCAGCAAAACACTAAAGCAGCTTAGGCGGGATGTCTAATATTATGTGCGAGATACTTAAACCAGTACTATATAATGTAAGCAAACAGTGACCGACCTAGTCGCAATACTGTTAGTAAGTGAACGCTGTAAGTGCGTCAGCAACACGTGCGGTCATTTACAACTATACACTTCGACTGTTGTCGCCTTTCTATACTATGCAAGGGAGTAAACAAACAGGGTAATATAAGCAACCAACATCTGCTATAGTTGCAAGACAGTTAAATACAATCAAAACATTAGAAATGCATCCGCATTACCTGTAGACCTTTGCAGCTCTAAACTTAGCAATGTGAATTATAACTATACAGGCAGTAAACAGACCTCTAGCTTTTTTGTGAACAAAAACGCTAACACACTGTAGAGAGAACACTAGAAGTGCATCAACAATATGAATAAAACTGTTAGCATAACGTCGCAGCAGTATGGCAAAGCAATGTAATGAGTATGAGGCTCACAAGGAATTCGCACAAAGTCACAATAAACACTGCCGTAACTCACAGCTTAGAATACCAGTCAATAGGCTCACAAGGAATTAATTCAAGTCCAGTAACACTGCCGTAGCTCACAGCTTAAAATACCAGTCAGTGGTTGATTTACCTTGCGGCCGGAGATGCGACCAGATAGGTGGAGTAGCAGGAGGCAAACAAGCAGAAAGCAAAAGTGAAACTGTAGGCTTAATTCTCAACTTCCCGACGTCAGTGTTCCCGCCTGGAGTCCGCTGGGACTTAGTGTGCATCCACTGCCAGGAGTGATTTAAACAGTAAAGAATGGCTGTACAGTACCGTAGCAGAGCTCAGGTAATTATAGCTAGGGCTATACTTAATGTAGCAGCATAGCCAGATTCCTGAGATTAGTGTGATACTGTTTAACAAAGAGGAAATCTTCAGATTTAACCCTGTAGAAATGTACTGATAGGGTTGACTTTATTTAATCCTTGTTCTGGTCTGAGCAGTTGCAGCGGAGAGCGAGTATTGTCTGGGGAACCCGCGAGTAGTTAGGGCGAGGGACTACCTTGCGGCCGGAGATGCGACCAGATAGGTGGAGTAGCAGGAGGCAAACAAGCAGAAAGCAAAAAAAAAAAAAAAAAAAAAAAAAACATTCTACAATTCTATAATTCTACAAAATTCTATCTAGCTTGGATGGCAGCCTTCACATGTACATCCTAAATAATATTGATTGTGTTGTGTGCAGTGTTTTTATAGAGGATGAACAGTACTGTTCTGATGTGCATACCCAGAGTAATGTTCAGTGCTTGTCTGCAGTGTACTTACAGAGGGGGAAATATACTGCTCTGAAGTAAATATTCAGTGGAATGTTTATAGCATTGTGCACAGTGTTCTTACAGCAATAGAACAGTACAGCTTTTATGTACACACCCAGGCTAATGCTCATTGTATTGTGCACAGTGTTTTTAAAGTCGACGAACAGTACTGCCCTAATGTACACACAAAATCTAATGCTCATTGTATTGTCTGCACAGTTCTCACAGAGGGGAACAATACTGCTGGTATGAACATACCCAGTATAATGCCCATTGTATTGTGGGCAGTGTTCTTATAATGGAGGAACAGTACTACTGTGATGTATATTCCCAGTTTAATGCTCACTGTATTGGTGCAGAATGTTTATGGGGAAGTACTGCTCTGATGTATACACCCAGTCTAATGTTCATATCTGTAAGGTTCTTACAGAGGGAGAACGGTACTGCTGTGATGTACACACCCACTGTATTGTTCATTGTATTGTATGCAGGGTGCTCACAAAGGGGGAGAATTCCTGCTCTGGTGTAGATACCCAGTGTAGTGCCCATTGCATTGTGTTCAGTGTTCTTTGAGCAGTGGAGGAGTACTGCTTTGATGTACACACCCCGTCTAATGCTCATATTGTGTGCAGTGTTCTTATAGAGGGGGAGCAGTACTGCTCTGATGTACACAGCCAGTCTAACTCTCATTGTATTGTGTGCAGTGTTTTAGAGAGGAGGAACAGTACTGGGCTGATGCATACACCCAGACTAATGCTCACTACATTATGTGCAGTGTTATTTGAGAGGGAGAACAGTACTGCTCAGACTAACACCCCCAGTGTAATGGTCACTGTATTGTGTTCAGGGTTCTTAAAGAGGGGGAATAGCACTGCTCTGATGTATACATCCAGTTTAATGTTCACTATATTTTGTGCAGTGTTCTGGGGGGGCAGTACTGCATAGATGTACACCCCCAGTCTAATGCTCATTATATTGTGTACAAGTGTTTTTGCTGAGGGGGAAAAGGTATTTTGTGAACATAATTCAGGGTTAGTTAACTTTTTTTCCAAGGATCCTTGATAGTGCAGGAATACTTTTCTGCTCTCATTCTGTCTCCATTTTGTTTTTCCTACTCATCCATCCAACTGTTGTTGTATTCTTAAATCTTGATGGCTTTTGAGTTGCCCGCCTCTATTATAAATTTGATATTGGACACTCCTCCTAGTCCCATCACATCAGTTCATTCTATTGAGTACAGTGAGATCATTTGGGAAGGCCCAGACCCATCTAAGCTGGGAATTGCTGGTTGAAGGCGCATTGTGTCTGTTATTCTGAAAGTGTCTTAGTTCTGGTTTAAGCACTTTGGCGCTAAACCAGTTATTTTAAATTGGGAAGGTTGTGGTCTAGAGTCTTGTGGCAGGAGAGTGTGGCCTACACCCTTCTAAGCTGGGAATTGCTGGTGAAAGCTTATTGTGCCTGTTATTCTAAGTGTCTTTATTCTAGTTTAATCACTTGTGTTGCAAAACAGTTACTTTACATTAGGAGGATTAATGGTCTAAACTCTTGGGGCAGGAGAGGATAGCCTACACCCTTCTAAGCTGGGGATGTCTGGTACATTTCTGCTTTATTTAACATTTTTTTTGCTGCTGTGACTGTGATTTTATGTACTTTGAATTTCTAGTACTTCTGCATTTTATAGCATAGGCTAGGTTCAGACTTGCTGAACCTAGACTGCTGGGTATCACTTGAGCACTGAAACCAGCTCTTCACCGAGATACTGAAAAATCTGAGGCATCCATTTCTTCCAGCTAACCATAAGTACATGTTTTTGCTGTTATATTGCACTTTTAATTTGTATTTGCATTCCACTGTCTGAATTGTCTGAATTGTTTTTTTACCACATTTTACTGTATACTGTACTAGTTCAGCTGTAGCATTGCCCATTTCCAGGTTTGCTATTTCTGGTCTGTTTTGTAACTTCTGAGCATCAAATTCAAGCCATCTTTGTTGGTGAAGGCCCTTCTGCACATTTGTAGGAGGAGAGTGCTGTCTGGGTCCCTTCTAATTGAGGGTGATTGGACTACAGCTCAGAGAAAGCATTCTTATTGGCTAGTTTAAGTCAAAAGTGCTATTTCTTGTTTTATTTAAGCCACACATTCATACTTGTTTGCATGTAGTGCACCATCGTGCACTGCTGCATAGCGGTACTTACCATTGGTGGTTATAGATGCAAACATTTTGCTTGTTAAATTTTCTCTTAGCACTTTGGTTGTTGTTCTCCAGAGGTTTTATGTGGCCCTGCTCTACTGTCAGGTGGAACACTAAGCTTAGCCTTAGAGGTAATAACACACCTCTCACCCACTAGCCATTCCTAAGTGCAAACTCTTTTCCTGACCAGACAAATTTGCCAAATGCATTGGAAGGACAATTTCTCACAGTTTCTCCAGACAGCATGGTCGACATGAGCATCCTAAGGCAGCGTAGCAACTGCCTTATGTTCACCAACAGCCCTATACTCCTAGTCCACACAAACTCAACACGGGAGTGATGCAACTATATAAAGAATCTTGAATCCATGCTTTCTCACATACCAGTCAGTACATATGACAATGAGTGGGTTGTCAGCATCCACACTTCACCTCCTACTCCACCCAAACCCACAACACACATGCCTACATATGTGGAGGTCCTGACTGGAAACACACCTAAACACCAGAGACCTCCCAAACAGAAGCACAAGCATGCCACACATAACACTTCCTTTGCAGAACACAATAGACATAATAGCTCCCATACCAGTGACTCACCTGTCAAGCCCTTAAGACAAAACACAAAACTAAATATAATAGTCATAGGTGATTCCATCATGAGACACACAGATGTCCCTTTCATGAGGCTGGATAAGAAAAAGGCATCAGTCAGCTGTCTGTCAGGAGCCAGGATAGACCATATCACACATGCACTCAAGTCTCTCAACAAAAGGTACTGTTATGACACTGTCATAGTCCATTTTAGTGTGAGCAATTTGAGCTGTACCTCTCTGAACTACATGAAGGGCAACATGAGTGAGCTCTCAGACAATGTGTCTCAGGCAGGTATGTGCCTAGCCTTAAGCAGCATTTTACCTTCACCTAGGATGATGCCACAGTACAAACAGAAAATGATTGTTTTCAATAATTGGCTTAGTTTTTGGTGTCATTCTAAAGAGATCCCTTATCTGTCAGCCTGGGATGACATGATTGACAGACCTCAATGCTTTGCCAGATATGGTCTTCATCTATCACCCCTGGGAATTTGGCTACTGGCTAAGGCTCTTGCCACCCCCATAGTGCCTTTTTTAGGCTGTGTCTCAAGGACAAAATTCCCAACATAAATACTCCATCTAAAAACAACCTCAAAGTTATGCTGCTAAACACTAGAAGTATTAACACAAAACTGCATTCACTGGAAGCAGTCCTCACCTTGGAAGATGCAGACATTTGTGCAGTCACAGAGACCTGATTCAAGGCTGTGGAGAGTACCCCAGCCATACCAGGTTACACCTCCTTCCACAAATTCAGACCACAAACTGAAGCCATGAAAACTGAAGGTGGTGGTGTATCAGTATTCATTAAAGATAAATACACCTCCAAATTGGTTAAACAGTATGATTCCCTGGAGGTACTCCAGGTGCAATTAACTTTGGTAGGACACCTGTTCAAATTATTGCCAGCTACAAGACCCCCTCCATGAATCAGGATATCCACTCTGCCTATTTGGATCATTCAAATGCCAGGGTTGTGGGCAACTTTGACTACACATCCATTGACTTGGTAAATTACTCATGTTCAAACTCACTTGCCCAAAGGTTCCCCAACTTCATTAATTCCAATGCCCTGGAACACCTGGTTGACACCCCCGCAAGGGATGCCAACATCTTGAATCAGGTGCTTACCAATAGGGGGGACCACTGTAGCACCCCTACTGTGAGGTCTTCCCTGGTGAGATCTGACTACAAATCAGTCTCATTTGAAGTAACTATAACACTTGGACCCCTCCCCCAGCAGCAACTAAACTAAAAAAACTTCTATAAAGCAGATTATAACCTCTTATAGGATGACATAAGTAGCTTCACTGCATGTCCCCCCTCAGATGGAACTGATAACTATGCTATTCTACACCAGTGCTTTATACAAACACCTGTATAATTGCATTGACTAGACCATACTTGTTAGGACCAAAACAAGTTCCTCAAAGAAGAGCAAACCTGCCTGGTGGACAACTGCCATTAACAGGGTTTACAATAAGAGGAAGAAATTGCTGTTTAAGAGTAAGAGTGAGTGAGTTCTAAACTGGAAACACTCCCTCCTCAGCTTAAACAAACAAATAAAACTTCTTGTGAAGTCCTCCAAAGTTAACTACAAATCCAAATTAGCTTCCTCAACTAAGGACAACCATAAGGTGTTCTTCAGTTACATCTGTAACCTAAAAGGTGGTAGTTAATGATACCATATATACTGAGCTGTGGACATAGCTAACCTGTTGGCCAACAGTTTCTGTAAAAACTTCACTCCCCTTTCCCTGCCAAATGTACCCCATGACATCCCTATCACCTGTCCTCTACCGTGTATCTCTAAAGAGCAGGTCGTTAACGCCCCCTCTAAGGCCAGGAACATAGCATCTATGGAACCTGATAACATCCCAGGCTGCTTCCTACATGGGCTGTAACAAGAATTAGTAACACCACTGGGTACTCTTTTCAATCATAGCTTAAACACCAGCTTCATCCCAGCTGAATGGAAAATGGCCAGCATTATTCCCTTGTACAAAGGTTTGCTTCCACTGACCCTGGGACCTATTAGTTGACTAGTCACATATGCAAGGCCATGGGGTGAATCATCATGGACCTTATCACCAAAGATGTATGTAATCTCCAAACACTTGACCCTACTCAGTTTGGATTTGTCAAAGGGAGATCATGCCTGTCAAACCTGGTGGACTTCTTCAAGACAGTCATGAAGGCCCTGGATGAAGGAAATCTCTGCATACTGATGCTGCCTACTTAGACTTAGCCAAGGCATTTCACACTATCCTCCACTGAGACATCGTTAACAAACTCACCCAGCTAGGTATCAACCCTTATTTTGTTAGATGGGTCTCTAACTGTCTCACTGCAAAAAAACATATAGTCAAAATAGGGGATTCCAACTCCAACAGCAGACCTGTAACCAGTGGTCTTCCACAGGGATGAGTCCTGGGACCTTTACTGTTTGGAATCTATTTCTCTGAAGTACAAGCAAAAACTAAAGGTTTGTAGATGGCAAAGTTTGTTGATGACTGCAAACTGGGAGCAGTCATAGTATCTCCAAATGATGTCAACATCCTACAAGAGGGTCTTACACAAACAAATGATCGGTGCTAAAGTCATGGCCTTAAACTCAATACAAAACAAATGTATCATCATCCCTTTCAGTAAGAGTAATATTCCTGGTAGCTACCACATCAATAGTAACACTTTAAATAGGCACTCAGTGGTGAGAGACCTGGGCACACAGGTTGACAGCAACCTTATCTTTGACCACCATGTCTCCACAGTGGTAAGAAGGGCATTCTATATTGCTCATCTCATAAGTAAGAGCATTGCATCCAGAAAAAATATATAACCTCTCTGTACACTTCTTTCATTAGGCCAATAAATGAGTACAACTCCCTTTTTGGTATGTACCTTTCCAAGCACCTGGAGCAATTGGACAGACCACAAAGGTGCCTCCCAAGGAAAATTCAAGGTCTTCAGCATCTGTCCTATGTGGATCATCTGAAATCACTGCCACTTTACTCTGTTTCACACTCAGAAGTAATCTCTGCCTTGCCTACAAGGCAATATCTGACCCTGCCTTACTGGAAATACTGAATATTCATAAGTCAAATGGTACATGGGTTATTCTGTCTAAATACCTTAAGCTGGTATGTGACATTAATAGAACCTGCTGGAGGGACAGGTTTGTCTCCCAGAGGATACCAGACTTTTGGAAGAGACTCCTACCTCATTTCAAATAGAGCACCTCATTGGCTCTCTTCAAACGCAATCCAGATGATTGGATGGATAACAGTACATACATCCTGGGGGTTCCACCTGTGCCCCTCTTGGACAGGGGTAATAAGTACTGATTGTGAAAATAAGGGTAGAACTTGGCAAGGCTTGTAAGGGCCTTAGGGCTATTAGCCTAGTAACATCCTATGATCCTATGATCCTATTGCTGTGATGTACACATCCACAGTAATGCCCATTTCATTGTGTGCAGTGTACTTATAATGGGACAGCAGTACTCTTCTGATCTGTGCACCCACTATAATGCTCATTGTATTATATGCAGTGTTCTTACAGAGGGAACACAGTGCTGCTTTGATGTACACACCCAATATAATGCTCATTGTATTGTGTGCAATGTTCATATAGAGTGAGAATATGGTCACTGCATTGTGTGTAGTATTCTTACAGTGGGAGAACCATACTGATCTGATGTACACACGAAGTCTAATGCTCATGGCATTGTGTGCAGTGTTGTTACAGAGGGTGCACAGTACTGCTGTGATGTACATACCCGGACTAATGCTAATTGGATTGTGTGCTCTAAACCTACTTTGGGGAATGTATTGAGGTGTGGTGTCCACTGCAACATGAGTATGATTTGTATAGGGGTATGCAGTTCTGGTGCTGTTGTATTATACATTGCCAGTATAATGCCTATTGCATCTTGTACACTGCTGTTAGAGTGGATGTGCAATGCTGGTCTGTCATAACTTCTCAATATGCAAGCAATATCCTCCTACATCAACTTTTGTGTTAATATGTAGAAGGTTATGGTGATGTGCAGCAGATAACTGTCTTCATGTACTCCTGAGATTCATTTGCTCTTTGTCCTTGTATATTGTATGCCACTGAGTATGGGATTTGTTTGAAGTTTTCCACTGCCAGATGCTGTGGATACTTTCTCCCTCTGGGTAGGATCATCAACCATATCTATCATCCTCTTAGATGCAAGAAATCGTTACAAAATCTAAAATAATGGTGGGAACTAAGTTTCAAAAATAGGGAAAGATTTTAAATATTGCTCGTATAAACTTAGAAAGTTGCTAGACTAACAGGGTTTGTGTTAACATGCATTTTCTGACTGATACGTAAAAGTCAATGTATGCTATTATTTAGTGTCTTCATTCTGCAGTCATTTACCAGAAAATCAAAAATTATATGAGGAACAAAAAATCTGGAGATTCTGCAAATATCTGGACAGCTGAGAGGTATGCACATCATCATTTTGTGCAAAGTTACCAGAACGGTAATACCCAAGAGGACAGCAGTAAGACATCATACAGAAATGTACACCTGAACATTTATTTAATTTGTTTGCATATTGCCTTGTAAAATATTTTTAGTACACGCTCCCAGACACCTGCATTTTTTGAATTACTATGTTTTAAGATTTCCAAATGCGTACTGTATCTTGACTTTCTGTACATACATTTTGACTGAAAAATATAACAGATATGAAACATGACAGTGCGATTTAGTAGGGAAACCTAACAAAGTATATTTTGAACTGTCAGTCACTGAAGCAATTTGTCATATTTCCCTCTCTCTCTCTCCTGACACATAATTTACTTGTCATGGTGACAGCAAGAAACAAAACTGTTGTTCTCCTCTGAAGCATAGCTTTGAGCTTTTATTTGTTGTCTTATTGTCAGCTTTTTTTACCAAAATGCACTCATATCATTTAAGTATCGTTATTTACTTTTCAAGCCATTAACCTTATGGATCACAAAACATAACTATATTGTTATAGGGAGTCTCAACAGCAAAATGTGTTTTAGAAATTTAAATCGTAAACAAGAAAAATTTATTTCTATGTGTCAAGAAATATATATTTTTTTGTACCACAACAGCAATAGTATTACTGCTTTTCACTCTTCAAATCATGTTATATTCAATAAGATTCTCAGTTATTCAGCTCTCGCATTCACTGGAACTGCTCCAAGCTTCTTAATTTCTTTCATGAAATATGAAATTTATGAGCCATGAAATATAACAGATCTTTTTAATAGAGGAATTTCACAAAAATTTATCGTTTATATGGGATCTTGACATTTTTGTCACTAGCTATGCCTTTTCAGTGCAACAGCAATACAAACAAAACCTGTAATTGTGTTTACTGTGTTTTTTATAGACTACAGTCCTGTATATATCTGTTTTCATGTTTTCAACCTTATGATGTATTTTTCTGAGACATAAAATTTATGAACTAAAAGCTGCCACTATGCCTTTTAATGACGAGATCAGTATTAAATAAACAAACATTACAGACAGCTAGCAAAACAACTGTGGCATATTTTGCTTTGTAAACGACCCTCAGTTACAAACTAAGGTCTGTGTACCTGTCAAACAATGCCACAGGGTCTTAACTAAAGGTTCTGTTAACTTTGCAGCTTGAGCTACATCTATAAAGCATGAGAAATAGCACTGTCATTTAAATGGGGATGAAGGCATGAAACTGAATTTCCACAATGGTTCAGTAAAGCAGTTTTGCAGATTTTCTATATCATGGTGCATAGCATTTTACAAGTGCTAGAGTAAGGTAGATAAATGTTGTATGCCAATATATTACTAGGATATCATTTCATATCTTTTACCTTGACTTGGAGAGGGGTGGAATTGTGAATAACTAGCTTTAAAAAAGAAAAAGAATTAAATTATTTTAATTATTTCAATTCTGCTTAAATATTTAAGTGCACTTGTGGTCTGTGTGATGATACTACTTTTGTGCTTTTCTGCTCTGTTCCAGCTGATTGCATTTCTAGTTTGTTCTGGGATCTTAGTCTGCATTATTCTGCATTTCTATTTACACAGATAGAATTATGTGTTTAAGCTATCTGTATTTTAACCCCTGCCTGGGCAAATTCTTGTAGTTTAACTCACAGTTGTGGCAGAACTGCATACTACAACCAGATGTATGCCTTAATCATTTCTTACTGCATTTTTCCGTAGATAGTCTTACTGGTAAATTTCTGCATAGTCTAGCACCCTTAACTGTAGTAGAACTTCAATAGTGAGAGAATTGTCTCTGCTCCAGTCTGTGCTTCAGTGGGGAAATATACAAAAGGACTCTCAATGTGGTCATTTTATTAACCTGAGGGCTTATTATTTAGTTTTCTGTCTTTTTCTGTGCTGCTTTAAATTTTCCATGTTTAGGTTCATAGGTTCATAGGTAGGTACTAGGCTATCGGCCCTAGGGCCCATACAAGCCTAGCCAAAAAATGTACCCTGGCTTTCACCACCCAAGAAAATTATTTTCCTGTGCCCCTGTCGAGCAGAACCACAGAAGTGATCCCCGGGGTGAATTTTCCATTTCCCATCCAATCATCAAGGTTTTTCTTGAAGAGTGCTAATGAGGAGCTCTGTTTGACATTGATAGGTAGTCTGTTCCAGAGTATAAGAAGTCTTTGGGACAGGAATCTATGCCTCCAGCATGTTCTGTTTATTGTGGTGACAAGGTTAAGGTCCCTAGAGCGTGTAGCTCGGAGGGATTGAGATTTCTTTAAGTGGAGCATGTCCAACAGCTCTGGGTTTGACATTGCTTTGTATGTTAGGCAGAGATTGGCCCTGAGTAGGCGATATGTGATGGAGTAAAGCTGTAGTTTTTTGAGACGGTCTGCATAGGGCATCAGTTTGAGGCCAGTAATCCTCTTTGTGAGGTATTTCTGTGGTCTTTCCAGTTGTTGTAGATGTCTTGTGAGGTACATACCAAAAGGGGCGTTGTACTCTATAATGGGTCTAATGAGTGATGAGTAGAGGGGAACAATGACCTCTTTTTTTCTGGATGAGAATCCTTTTGTGATGAGATGAGCCACGTAGAAGATTTTCTGACCACTGTGGCGATGTGATTATCAAAGTAGAGACTACTGTCCACCTGTGTCCCAAGGTCTCTTATCACATTTTCAGCATTAAGTAGACTACCAGCTATGTGGTAGTTCATGGGTACAGAGATTTTACCAAAGGGGATGACAATACACTTTTTGGCATTGAGCTTCAGGCCATGGCTTTGACACCAGGTATCTGTCTCAGTGAGAACCTTTTGTAGTTTGTCCACATCGTTAGGAGTTTAGATTATGGCTCCTAGTTTGCAGTCATCTGCAAACTTTGTTAGCCAAAGACCTTCTGTGTTGGCCTGCACTTCAGAGAAGTAGATACCAAACAGGAGAGGACCCAGGACTGAACCCTGTGGTACTCCACTTGTCACTGGTCTGATGTCAGATTTGGAATCTGCTACTTTCACAGTGTGGGTTCTGTCCATGAGCCAGTTGGCAACCCATCTTGTGACATAGGGATTTATACCTAGTTTAGTGGGCTTATCTATAATTCCAGAGTGGGGGATGGTGTCGAAAGCCTTGGTGAGATCTAGATAAGCTGTGTGAACCATTTTACCCTCATCTATGGTTATGGTGACTGCTTCAAAGAAGTCAACCAGGTTTAGGAGACATGATCGGCCTTTTACAAATCCAAACTGAGTAGGGTCCAGAGTTTGGAGATTACCAATGTCTTTGTTTATGAGTTCCACGATGATACTTTCCATGGCCTTGCAGACCAGGCTCATCAGGCTAATGGGGCGGTAGTTCCCGGGGTCCGTCGTGGCTCCCCCTTTGTGGAGTGGGATAACTGTTATGGTATGCCATTCAATGCATGGGTTAGCAATGTCCTATACTGTAGCAAACACCTAGAACACCTATAAAGCAAATTTTCTCTGCAGAACGATCCATAAAACTGTAACGTGCAAAGCAGCGATATAACACAAATACCTTGTATGCCAACATGCTTAAAGCAGCTAGTTGGGCCTTGCATGACAATACCTACAGATTTAGTAGAACAGTAGATTTAGTATTGTGTAACCAATAAATTTAGTAGAATTTAGTATTGTTTAACGTAGTCTGCACCAATAAAGCACCCTTACTAGTTTGCATGAACAAAACACCCTTAATAGCTTTCTAACCCCAATACACCACACATTTGCAGCTCACAAATCAGAGGTCTGGACATTATTGACAGTTTTCTAATTTCTTTCTAGCCAGCTTAGTGAATCTGGGGATGGTAAGACAATCTAGCAATCGTCTCATGTTTACTGGCAACCACTTAATCCTTAAAGAATTAGACACAGTATGTAAGAGTTGTACCTATACAATGACACTGGAGGCTAAACTCACACATACAAGTCCACATCAGGTTGTCAAAACTACACACACAACACTCACCTCTCATAGCACACAGCAAACACATAGACTAACATATGATGAGGCACTTAAAGCAATCTTCCTAATCAACAAAGATCAACTAGACCACCTGCTGTCAAATCTGTACCTCAGTAAGCCCAAAGGCAGTCAGAAAAAACAGCAGTCTTGTTTGCAAGGCCTTGGAAATAATGATCATAGAAATTATCAACAATGACATAGAAGACTTCCCGTCACTGGTTCCATTTCAGTTTGGCTTTGCCAAAGGGAGGTAATGCTTACTGAAACTGGTGGACATATTTGAAAAGGTCAAACTGTGTCTACTACCTATCTGACTAAGGCATTTGATGAAATACCTGACTTGGGCATTGTGAAAAAACTTACAGAAGTAACTATAAACCACTTTATGGCACAATGGGTAGCTTGCTGGATTAGTGATAGGACTCAGGGGGTTAGAACTGGTGAGGCCACCTCCACAAAGAGGCTGGTCACCAGTGGATGTCCACAAAGGTCCTGTGCTAGACCTATTTCTCTTTGGAATCTACTTCTAGTATGCCAAAGTCAATGCTAACCAAGTTCACAGATGATTACAAACTGGGAGCAGTCATTGAATCCACCAGAGATGAGGACACCCTTCAGGAAGGTCTAATACAGATAAACGCTTGATGCCAAAGCCATGGCTTAAAACTCAATTTCAAGAAATCCATTATAGTACCTTTTGTGATGTCCATCACCCTGGGTAACTAAGTCATTAATAAAAGGTTGGGAACTGCTGATTGAGGGCTCAGTGTCTGTTATTCTAAAAGTGTATTAATTCTGGTTTAAGCACTTGGGCTTTCAGGCCAGTTATTTTACATTAAGAGGGTTCGTGGTCTGCACTCTTGTGGGAGGAGAGGCTGGACTCTGCCCTTCTGAGCTGGGAATTTCTGGTTAGAGGCTTATAGTGCATGCATATCTGAACTGCTTCTTACTGAAGTTGGTGCGCCTTGTTTGCTGTGGCATAGACTGGATTCGGGCCTGCTGGATCTAGCTTTGTTTGTGTAACTTGAGCACTAATCCAGACATTCTCTAAAGTATTCAATTGTATTTATTACTGCTTGGTTGTAACTTGATTAAAGTGTAGCTATCATTCTAAGTCTTTTGGATTAAGCACTTGGGCTTCAGACCAGTTGTTTTACATTAGGAAGGTTTGTGGCAAGCACTGTGGTGGCAGGAAAGGTAGCTTTCATCCTTCTAAGTTGGGAACTGCTGATTGAGAGCCCAGTGTCCAAGGGTATTAGTTCTGGTTTAGGCACTTGGGCTTCAGGCCAGTTATTTTACATTAAGAAGGTTCGTGGTCTGCACTCTTGTGGGAGAAGAGGCTGGACTCTGCCCTTCTGAGCTGGGAATTTCTGGTTAAAGGTTTATAGTGCCTGAATATATGAATTGTATCTTACTGAAATTGGTACACCTTGTTTGCTCTAGCATAGACTAGATCCAGGCCTGCTGAATCTAGCTTTGTTTATATGCTTGTTGTTTGTTTGCTTGTTATTTCCCTGGAAGCTAATTCCACCTAATACGCGGCTTCTCAGCACTTCTGTGGATCACTAGTGATATCTGCATTGCTTACTGTACTAGTTCCTTGTTTCACTTGAAAGAAAGTTACTGTTTGTCATTTTTGCATTTAGTTACTTGTAACACATTGCACTCAAGTTACCTGGCACTTGTTCACTAAAGCAATTATATAAGTCAGCACTAAAAATTAAAAGCACTACACCCTCACTCCCCACTGGCCCTTGTTTTCAATTATTAAGGAATTCCCAATATTATTCTAGCATGTCCAAAGGTCAGTTGTCAATCTCCTCTCCGGTCCAGCTGGTGAATCTGGGAATCTTGAGGCAATGTTATAACTGCCTCATGTACACAGACAACCCTCTCCTCCTCCTCCCACATAACACAAATACTTGCGAGAGATGCAGCTATTTAGCCAAAATGGAGGCTGAGCTCTCTCAACTCAGGACTGGCAAGACCAGACAGGAGGAGAAGGCAACTACACACACCACAAAACCAGCCTCACATAATGCTACCACACCACTGAATCAAACACATAAACACACAAAGACATACACGGAGGCTCTGAGTAAAAATTTACCTAAACAGCAGAGGCCTCCAAAGCAGACACCCAAACAACTGCTACCTCAAGACACCCTACAAGCAACACATAAACCACAAAAGCAGTGTGCAAAGCAGTCACAGCTCTTAAGGCCAAATACAACACCAAACATACCTGTCATAGGTGACTCCATAGTCAGACACACTGACGTCCCACTCACCAGGCTGAACAAGGAGAGGGTCACAGTAAGCTGCCTATCGGGCACTAGAATCCGCCACATAACACAAGCACTCTGGTCACTCCACGGCAAATACAAATATGACACAGTCATTGTCCATGCTGGTGTGAACGACCTGAGACGTACCTCCCTGGACTACATGAAAAGAGACATAGAGGAGCTCTCTGATTATGTAGCCCAGGCAGGTATGACCCTGACCCTGAGCAGTATCCTTCCTTCACCAAGAATGATGCCACAATATAGAGACAAGATGATCAGCTTTAACAATTGGCTTAATGTCTGGTGTCATTCAAAGGGGATCCAGTGTCTGTCTGCCTGGGATGACATGCTTGACAAGCCACGCTGCTTCGCACTGGCTCTTGCCACCCCCATAGTGCCTTTTTTAGGCAAGGCTCAAATTCTAAACCTACCACCCTAGAAAACAAAAATGGGAAGAAACTGAGGGTAATGCTGCTCAATGCCAGAAGTCTAAATCTCAAAATGCATGCACTCGAGGCCCTTCTCAGTATGGAGAACATCGATGTCTGTGCTGTAACTGAAACCTGGTTCAAGGCTCCTGCGAGCACCCTGGCACTATTAGGTTTTACCTCATATCATGCGTTCTGGCCCCAAAACCCAGACCACACCACAAAAGGAGGGGGTGTATCCATATTCATAAAGGATACCCACACCTCCAGGTTGGTGGCAACGCACGAAGCTTCGGAAACCATCCAGGTGCATCTAACCATAGGCAAAACTGCTCTACAAATTGTAGCATGCTACAGGCCACCCTCTCAAACTCAGGAACCCCACACAGCCTTCCTGAAGACACTGGAGGGTATAAATGTATCTCCAAACACCATCATATTGGGTGACTTCAGCTACCCAAATATAGACTGGAAACATTACTCAAGCCCTAACTTTCTAGCCCAATGGTTCCTGGAGTTCATAAATTCAAATGCCATGGAACAGCTAGTCACTGTTCCCACGAGAGGAGAAAATATACTAGATCTCATTATCACAAACATGGGGACAAAATGCTCCACACCGGAAGTATATCCCTCATTGGTGAGATCTGATCATAAACTAATCTCACTGGAAATCCACATCCCGCCCCCACCCCAAACAAAAAAGACCACAGTGAAGAACTTCTCTAAAGGAAACTTCACACTACTCAAGACTGGTGTGGTATCCTTCAAGGCCCCTGAGCCAGTGGAAACCACAACCCAAGCTGTGGAAGCCCTTACAAATGCCTTCTATGAACACCTCCAGGACTGCATGGATCAGGCAATCCCAAATAAAACCAAGACTCTTTCCACAAAGGGCAAACGTCCAGTCTGGTGGACCCCAGCCATTAACAAACTTTACAATAAGAGGAGAAAGCTATTACATGATAGAACAAAATCCATAAAAGGGAAGTCACCCCTGATCATTATTAGTAAAAATATGAACGCTCTCTTAAAATCAACTAAGGCCAATTTTGAGAGAAAAATTGCCATGGATTCAAAGGACAATCATAAGGCCTTTTCAGATATGTTAGGAACCTGGGTGGAAGCTCCCAGATATGCTCAGAATTAGTCCAAAATGATACAAAATCACTGAACCCACAGACATTGCCAACATACTGGCAGACAGGTTCAGTGCAAACTTCACCTCCCTCTCCCCCCTAAAGGAGAGATAACTATCCCAGCAGAGTGTAGCCTCCCAGACATCTCAAATGTGCAGGTGAAAGCTGCTCTCTCTAAAGCTAAAAACACAGCATCAATGGGACCAGATGGTGTCCCCAGCTGTGTGCTACACGAGCTAAATGAGGAATTAAACCCGCACATAAGGCAGCTGCTTAATCTCAGCCTTACCACAGGATACGTGCCCAAGGAGTGGCGTACGGCAACTGTGGTCCCACTCCACAAAGGCGGTGCCTCTACGGACCCTGGTAATTACTGCCCCATAAGCTTAACAAGTCTAGTCTGCAAAGCTATGGAGAGGATCATAATGGAGCTCATAAACAAAGATATAGGGGACTTGCAGACATTGGACCCAACCCAGTTTGGCTTCGTCAAGGGCAGATCATGCCTTTTGAACTTGGTCGACTTCTTCGAAACAGTCACCAAGGCCATTGATGGCAGTCCATACAGCCTACCTTGACCTTGCAAAGGCCTTCAACACAATACCCCACTCAGGTATTGTAGAAAAACTTACCAGCTTAAATGTAGACCCATATGTCACAAGATGGGTTGCAAACTGGCTTAAGGACAGAACCCACAGGGTTAGAGTTGCTGGCACTATGTCAGACTCCAAGCTGGTCACAAGCGGTGTCCCACAGGGCTCAGTCCTTGGCCCCCTATTGTTCGGCATCTACTTCTCAGAAGTACAGGCCAACATGGGAGGACTTTGGCTGACAAAGTTTGCAGACGACTGCAAACTGGGTGCCATAGTGGAAAGTGCATCGGACACGAATATCCTTCAGAAGGGACTCACGGAAACAGATAGCTGGTACCAGAGCCATGGCCTGAAGTTAAACGCCAAAAAATGTATAGTCATACCCTTCGGGAAAAACAAGGTAACCCCAAGCTACCATATAGGTGGCAATCTACTAAGCACAGAAGAGGTTATCAGGGACCTGGGGACCCAGGTTGACAGTGGCCTTTCTTTTGAAACTCACATTGCTAAAGTGGTTAGAAAGACCTTCTACATTGCCCACCTGATCATGAAGGGATTCACATCCAGATCTAGTGAGGTCATTGTTCCCCTGTACTCTTCACTTATCAGACCAATGATCGAGTACAATGTCCCATTCGGGATGTATCACACCCGACATCTGCAGCAATTGGAGAGACCCCAAAAGTTCCTCACCAAAAGGATAAAGGGACTCCAAAATCTGTCATATGCTGCCAGATTGAAGAAACTCCAGCTCTATTCAGTTGCATACCATCTGCTCAGAGGTGACATGTGCCTGACATACAAGGCCATGTCCAACCCGGAATTAATGGACATGCTCCACCTCAAAAAATCCAAATCCACCAAAACCACTAGAGCAAGCGACTTAAACCTTAGCACGGATATAAATAGGACGTGCTGGAGGAATAGATTTATCACTCAGAGACTCCCTATGCTGTGGAATAAAATTACAGTCCATGTGAGGCAGAGCACCTCGCTGGCTCTGTTCAAGAGAAATCATGACCTGTGGATGGGAGATCGTAGGTTTATCCCGGGAATCATCTCTGTGTCACTGCTGGACAGAGGCACAACAAACTAATGGGCACAGTATTTTTTCATATAAGGGGTGGCATAAGCCACAAAAATTTGGGCTAGGCTTATAAATGCCTTAGGGCAGATAGCCTAGTATAAACCTATGAACCTATGAACCTATAAAACATCCTTCAAAGTCGATTCACTAGTCAGGTATCTATGTAGACAATAACCTAACCTTTGACCAGTATGTGTGCAAGGTAATAAGAAAATCCTTCTGTGTTGCTCAACTTATAAGCAAGGGCATGGCATCTAGATCCAGAGAGGCCATTGTACCACTGTAGTCAGCCCTCATTAGGCCCATCATTGAGTTTAATGCCCCCCCTCGATATGTACCTGAAAACGCACATGCAGCAACTGGAATGCCCATAAAGGATCCTTACAAAAAGACTACAGGAAGTAAGCAGAATATCTCACACTGACCACCTCAAATCCTGTCTCTTTACTCAGTATCATACTGACTTTTGAGAGATGATCTTTGCCTGGCAGACAAGGCATCCTTGGATCCCGTTTTGAAAAATCTTTTGCACTTCTGCAAAACAAACAGCTTCAGAACTACTACATTCAAATGCCTTAATTGTGCTTGCAACATGAACAGGGCATGTTGTAGAGACAAATATGTTTTACATATAATTCCCCTTCTCTGGAATAGGCTCCCCATCCATGTGAAGCAGAGTTTTCCCTATCACTAATTAAGTACAACTTGCACCATTGGATGGGTAATTGGAAATTTCACCCCTGGTCTGGCTCCTATGTCTGTGATGGACAGAGGCAGTCAGCAAATCATCCCCTAAAATCCAATATAAATCAAATTTGTGGGTCACATTTGGGTTGCACAGTTAAATGTAGCAGCAGGACATTATTGAAATAATGCAGATATACCATTATGTCTAGTGACCAAGGGTTTTCCCAAGGTATTGTCCGGTCTGGAACATCTATGGCTGGGTTACTGAGAAGCCAGTAGCAAGTGAACACAGTCTGGCCACTGGAATCAATGTTTACTACTAAGCAATCAGTGAAGTTGCCTCACTAGAGAAATTAGGGATGCAATGTAATACAGTATATAAAAGTCTAGAACATTATAGCATCATAATACCATAACATCAGGAAGATATATAATAAAAATTAATAAGATACCCTTTTCAAAATGATGAAGGTAACACTTCTCACCAGCCTAAGTACCCCTACAAGCCTGCAAAATAAACACACAGAATACTGATTATACATCAGGTAATGAGTGTGAAGTTCACTATACATGAGGAACAGCAGACATAAATACAGTTAAATAATACTGGTCATAATATTCCAGGCATAAGGAAACAAAAGACAATTTCAAACCAAGGCCTAATCCTTTTTGATGTAATGCAAAGTACAGTTTATAGAGTTGAGAAAATATTGATTTACTTCTATTAACCACATAAACTTGACAGTTTATCAAAATGATTCAACTTGTATAAAGCATCCAATAGAGGTTTACCATGTTTAGAAAACCAAATTATGGAATCACGGACAAACCAAGTGTCTGTAATGACATTGTCCTCATAAATGGGATACTTTATACTCAATATCATTGTTTGATATAAATTCTCAGGATCACAACCACCACAGTAAAAATCTGGCAAGATGGGGGGCACAAAAAAAAAACTGAGTCCTCAATTCCAGAAAAGAGGTTATTTAGCAAAATCTTGGGAGGCAGTGGAAATAATGAAAGCTGCAATCCTTACTTAGTAGACTAAAGCTTACAGTTTCAAGTAATGACATATAGATAAGTGACAAGGTTTCATGTTTTTCTGTCAACCATTAGTAACCAGTGCTACAGCCTGTAGCAGGGTCTTTGGATTCATTTCTCTTGCAAGTTGCTCATTAGCAGACAGATCTGCATTACAAACTCTTTATATTATTTTTCTCATTCAGTTCCTCTTCTGTGTTTGCTAAGAGCTGAAATCTATTTTGTGGTAAAGAGGCAAAGAAAAGTTGCTAACAGTACTATATGAGTGGTCACAATCTCCCAATACCCTGGGATGCCCCCCTAGCCCATAGCATTCTTCTCTTCCAGAGTCTTGACTGATGTGTCTAGAGAGGAGTGCAGATTTCTATTAGTGTCAAGAGATACATTTGGGCTAAAAATGCTATTGTATTGACCTTGTGATAAAAGGTTCATTGCTTCGAGTATTGTGTGTCCATTTAAGTCTCTATTTCTGAAGGATACTAAATGGTCAGAGCTTGGTCTCACTCATAATTTGCCACAGTTACAGAAATTTCAGTTGCACTGTGTATTCAGCCTCTTTAAGGTATGTCAGTAGCAGAACAAGAGCTGTTATTTTATTAAACAGAAGAATTGCACGTGCTCTCAAGTCATTTGGCTTGTAAAACTCTGTTTTCTTGATGTCTCCAAGGGTAAACCCAGGTCCACAAAATTAAAAGAAAAATAAATAAATAAATAAATAAATGCACAACATTCATTGCTGCCTGTCCCTCTGTCCCTCCCATCCCTTCAGGGAACCCAGTAAGTTTTACATTTTTATATTACTTCATATTTTCTAGGTTATCTATTTTAATTTCAGCCTTCCATTCTGTTGCAACAGTTTATCTCTCTGTGGATCACAGACAGTGGTAACAGCCTTCTGCTGCAGTAGTGTCACTTGCCTTTTAAGCCATTGATCTATTGGCTATAATTTCTTTTTTATTACTGTTACAGTCTCCTCTCTAAGTTTTTGTATTATGCAGAACCTCTTTTAGTATGTGAGGTAATTTATCAATACAGGCCTGCAGAAAATTGATGTGTTTCTTGCATGTTCCACTAGAGTGACATATCTTGGTTTTGCAATTACTTGACATAACTGGGCTCTATTGAATCATGTGTGATGCCTGTACAAGGAAATTTCAGGCAATAAAAATGCCTATCCAGATATAAAAGACTACTCAGGTTCATAGATATTCCAAGAACACTGAATCTCATGACCAGTCTTGTCTTGCACTGCTACTGTCCTCCTTCAGGCAGCATCTCCTTTCTCCTGGATGGCCATACCTGTCAATCCTGGAGCAACGTTTTGTATACCCATCTAGTTATCTAATTTATGTTATAAGGGAGATAGTAAGTTCCACTGCTTAAAATGCAAGTTTATTCCAGAAGGCTGGGAGGTGCTGGGTTATAAATGTATCCCTCCATCATGTTTTATTTATCTGTCTGTGAAGATTTAGGTTGCAAGCTCTAGTACTGGAGGAGATATTGGACTTGTGGAGAAAGAGGACGTCCAGGACAACTGGGTCTCACTGGTATGGTAAGGGAGATGGAGATCTCCCAGAAAAGATCTATAAAATACCTAATAAAGGGATAGAGCTTTTATCCTCTCTTAGTGACTCAGGGACATTAGGACTGAGATTTTTTTTGGTTAGGAATTTCTTACAGTATTTCTTATTGCTATGTTTAGTGTAATGCATAACAAAAAGGGCATTGTGCTCAATAATTGTCTTGATCAATGCTGAAAGTAGGGGAGTGATTACATCTTTGGAACTTGGTGTTTCTTTGGCAATTAGCTGGGCTAAGTAAAAGGGTCTCATAACATCTACTGCCATGTGGATAAAAGTGAGGGAGCTATCACCCTAAATACCTAGATCCCTAGCTACATTTTTGTTTTGTAGAAGTGCATTTTCTAGACAGTATGATGAAGGGTGATGTTGTCTACCAAACATTATGATACTACCCTTTTTAGCATTTATTTTGAACCCATTTGAGTTCACCAAGAATTTACTAAGGAGAGTTCTCCCTGGTAGGTTTGGGTGTCATATGGTGATTAAGCAACCCCTACAGTTTGCAATCATCTGCCGACTTTAAATAAACAGAGATCATGGCTGTCTGCTTTGAGATCTAAGAAGTAAATGCCAAAAGGAGACATAAAATGTAATTAATATTAATACTGTACATTGTATACATTGTAGTATATATATATATTGTACAATGTATATATTGTAGTATAATATATATTGTACCTTTTAACCTTCTCATTCAAAGTTTTTTCTTCTCCAGAATAAATAACCCATATCCCATAACTAAAACACCCCCTTGACCATCACAAACAGATCCAAATTATATCCTACTCTACCATTACCCTTCCTAACCCAATCTTTCATCTCATTACCTGCCTTTATCTGGCGACATCCATCCAAACCCTCCACCTCCACCTCTCCTTTCTTCCTTCCTTACTATTTATTTCTCTATACTAAGTAATTCTCAGTCCTAACCTCCCTCCATCCATGGCTCATATCCATGCCCTGATATAATCAACCCAACATAATAAAAACCCCAGAAAAAATTGGAAATAACTCCTAACTCCATTCTATCATTCCACTTAGCCCAACCCAGAAAAAGAGAAAAAGACAGGGTCCCAGGTTTCTCTTATATTCTTCTCTTTCTTCTTCCAACCCTTTACAACAACCCTACTCACAACAAAACCTCAGCAGCTCACGCTCTAATAAGCCGCCTCCTCCAATAACAAGCACATCTACATCTCCTCCACATGCCTCCACACTTGAAAACATCACACTTGAAAACATCACATCCTTTCAGTAACAACAATATAATATCAGTAATGAAACCATAATCTTCATCAACAACTTCACTAACCTCCAACCATCTCAACTTCGACCAACCCTCTTAATATCAACTCTACAAACTCATCAACACATCAACACATAACTCACAAAACAAAAAACCCACCTTGGCACCATCCTTGACTGGATTCTAGTGTCACAGGTTTATTCTCACACCCAGGCTATCACTCTGCTGACCTTCTTTTTACCACCACTTGCCTATTTTTCTTACTAACTACATCCCTACCCTTATGACAAAAACTTACTACATCACTACTCCAACAATGACAAAAGCAATACCCTCATATATTCATAATTCACTACTAAAGTTAGATGGAATAAAGTAACTCTACTAACTAGAGATGCAGTTACTCAGCAACCACTAACTCTCAAAGAAATACTCTCTTCCCCCCAAGCCCCACTAAGAACAAAAGAATAAAATCAAATTCTGCCCCTGGCTAACCAAAAACACGCTATCAAGCATGCGCCTTAGAGATAAAGCTTGGGGACTCTATCTTAGAAATAAAACCCCAGAACAACATATTGCGTACAAAACCTTCAGTAATAAAGTAAAAAGCTATAATCTCTGACAGACAAAATATTTCTTCACACTCCAAAACAACAACAAAACTAACCCTCAAAGATTCGGATCTCACCTCCTTAACCCCCCCAACCCCAGACCCAAATAGCCCAGACTTAGATCTAGCTACACAGTTCAACTCCTTTTCATTGACTCTATTAGCAAACTCATCCTCCTTCACATGCCCCTCCTCATTATCTAATTCATCCCCACCCTCTCCCACAAACAACCCTCCCTCACTACCTCTGTCTCCTCATTCTCATCACTGTCTATCTCTCTCTATTCTCATTTAAACCTATACCCACTCCACTATAAAAACTTTCAGAAACTGAAGCCATGCACCAATGCTCCATTTTAAGTATAGCCGAGAAGCAATTGCCTATCCCATTAGTATTCTAATTAACCTCCATCCATGAATGCACAGTGCCCCTATTGTGGAAGCAAGTTTTATCCCTCCATAAAGGAGGTAACAATTGCAACATCAATAACTTCCATTGCTATCCTGTCCCCTCTGGAAAAGTGCATCCAGCTTCAACTCCTTCCACATCTCTTGATAACAACCTTCACAACATGGATCAGGCCAAATCATAGTACCATGACAGCCCTCCTGTCCTTTCTTGAGATTGTTAAGAGCCCGCGATTGCAGCCACATTGTCTCTATTACTTGACCTCATCTCACACAGCCTACTCTTATCCAAACTGTCACAAACCTCTCCTCCTCCATAAATTGGTTCTCCAGTTATTTATCTAACAGATACCAAGCTGTAATGGAAGTCCTTAGTGAGTTCCCAAGGGTCTATTCTTGGTCCCTCCTCTTTAATATATTTAAAAATTTCCACAAATCTATTCCATTTGCAAATATCATCCAATAGATGATTCTACCATTATCTGCTCTGCCACCTCTTCTTCACCTCAAAACTCCAGGAAGCTAGTTACTGAACATTGGATGAAAACAAATCACTTAGCTCTCAATGCCTCCAAAACAAAACTAATGGTATTTACCCTCCTAATCCACTTCCTTCGACATAAACTCTTTCTCTATTACCAGCCAAAACAACTCACCCTTGGAACTGGTATCTGAAGCTAAGCTACTAGGTGTTCAAATCGACAACCCGCCTAATTTCAACTCTCATCTACAACTTAATATTAATCAAAAACTAGGTATGCTTTACCGCCAGAATCAGTATCTTACTGGCTCTCCATCCTCTCTCTCGCCTCCTTTCTCATCTCCTCCTGCTATAACAAAATTGCCAAATTCGGCTATTAGCCACAGATCCTCCACCCCCACTGTTCCTCTCTCCAAAACTAAATTGGCTCAACTATCTAATCATCTCATCTATATACAGCTGACTTTAGCTCATAAGCTCATTCTCAACCCCTCTCTTGTCCCTCCCTGTCTTCTGCCTTTAAAACTTAAGGTCCAACAATCAAAACCTACTGGAAATTCATAAACCATAACACTTACTATCCTGTAACCTTTCTCTGGAACTCACTCCCACCATCCCACCTCTAACCACTACATGTTCAAAGTATCTTCACACATATCTAAGTTCCCAGCTCCCTCCCCTCATATATGACATCCTTACCTCCATTATGCTTAATTTACCTAACAAAGCTTGTGTTCCCTCAGTATCCACTCCATAATGTATTATGTTCCTTCTGCAAAACTCCTCTGTTATGTATTTCACATTACTTCCCAGCTCATTTTTTGTTTGTATTGTTTTGAATGCTTTTGAATTTTGAGCTTAAATGTTTTATCTACCACTTTTGTATAAATATTAGCAATCTTGTGTATAAACCTAATTTTGTGTGCTGGAGCTTTCTCCCCAGGACTTTTTATCTACTATTTTGTATAAATATTTAGCAATCTGTGTATAATTTTTGTCTGTGTGGCTTTTCTTCCCAGGACTCCATTGAAAACGGGTTCTTTTTGGCCCAATGGACTATCCTGGTAAACCAACTGCAAATAAATAAATAAAATACATTGTAGTATATATATATTGTACAGCATGTACATTGTAGTAAATATACTGTACAATATGTAGGTTTTAGTATAAATGCAATGAAACCTGAGGCCACTATTTGGAAATAGCAAATATTCCCCTACAGGATGCACTGCAAAATTAATATATCTGATCTCAAGCACATAAAAGTACACCCCTCTGAAAAGAAATCAATCTTGATAAACTGTACAAGCTTGAATGGGAGAGGTGCAGATATGCTGAAGATTTTGAAAATGATGGCAAATGTAGTGAAGGTGAGAAAAACACAAAAATAGATGCAACTGAAGGTTCAGTAGCACAATAGTTGTAAATAGAACAGGGAAGCAATTGGATGATACCAGTATGATAAAACAAACTAAAGAGGGCAACATAGGTAGCCTTTAGAGACTTGATATTTTGTATATGCATGAGCAGCACTCTTATTTTACAGTGAATGCCTTTGGCAATGCCTTTTGCATTAGCAGAAATGAGTGATTAGTGATCAGGAGCAATTATAAGTTAATGAAACCATAACATATGCTTAGTAGGATCCCTGCTAATTTATGAGATGGCCATTATCTAACATAACAGTTTGCATAATAGTTAAGATCTTTACCTCCTATGCACAAGGTTCAGTCCTAACCTCTTGCCAATGCCTATGTGGAGATTTCTTGTTCTTTCTGTCGGGTTCCACTTATCTCCCAAAAGTTTTCTGGATTTTTCCACCTCATACTCATCCAAAAATGGAGTTTTGTGAGAAGCACAGACTCTAGAAGGGTACCTATCTGGGGGAATAGTTATATAGACCAGTTGGTTTAGGCATCAGCTGTGATGCAGAGTATCCTGTAGATGGAACATGGATCACAGGCGGTGTACAGTGTCAAGGTTAGCCACTTGACAGTGTGAAACTTGGCTGTGGGTGATTTTTTTCATGTTGATTTTTAGCAAAAGTAGGCATTATTTTTGTTGGTGTTGATATCCAGCCTTCTCTGATAAAAAGCAGGGACCCATGCTAATGGTGAGAATGATCCATGTGACCTTATTGGCCAGGGTGTGCCTACCATAAATCCCAGAAGCCTTGAGGTAATAAGCTACTGGTCAGCTAGTGTCCAGTTGTCCAGCTTTGGTTACCTGTGCTTGCTCTTTTGAGCTAAGGCTGGCTGTAAAATAATGTGAACCTGCCAAACATAAACTAAGGATTGCTATGCATAGTATAGGTTCTCTGACAGGATGCAGCTTGGAGCTGGAATACATGATGGTAAGGAGGAGGAGGATGTACATCCTCTATATCCAGGAGATAAAATAGAAGGGCAGTGCAGCAAAGCCACTTAGATTTGGATCCAGTCTACTACACAGGGGAAGCAAAACTAGAAATGGTGTGGGAAGTGTTGTGAGGGAGAGGTTTCAGAAGACAATAAGGGATGTCATCAGAATTGGTAACAAGCCCATGGCACTCAGAGTCCATTGTAAGGATAGGGTAGATTCATAATCGCAGCCTATGCTTCTCAGCAGAATTGTGATAGTGAGAAAAAGTGCATTCAGGCAGCAATTTCAGGACCTACTAGATAAAACAGGACAATGTGATTTGGAATTGACAATGTGGGACCTAAATGCATATAGCAGGACAGACTTTACAGGATATGAAGACTGCCTGGGTCCACATGAGTAGGACAACAGGACTAAAGAAGGAAAGGCCATTCTAGACCTCTGTCTAGCAAATGGCTTGATGGTGGCCAACACATGGTTCAGTAAGAGAGACAATCAAAAGATCACATACAAGAGTGGACAACATGCAGTTTAGGTAGACTTCCTCCTACCTAGTAAAGGGCATTAGAGTGGAATTAGTGATTGCAAACTCATCCACAGTGAAGCAGCTGGCCCACAACATAAACCCCTGGTTAACATAATCAGTTTTAAATAATGGTCAGAGGAACCTCAAAGTACAACAGAAACTAGGCTGGTGACCTTGTATTTGACTGAGGTGAAAGTACAAGAGTTCAAAAGAATATTCAGGGCTCTAGCACCTCAGGAAGAAGAACAAAATAGGTGCAATTGAAGAATGGCAGGATCTAAAACCTGCTTTGGGGAGGACTATAGAACAGATATGCAGTCATGCCAGGTATGGAAATCAAGTACATAAGGAAAGCTGGTAGTGGAATGTAGAAGTCCAGGAAGTCATTGAAAAAAGGAGGAGTTCAGTAAAAAGTGGGAGATAGAAAGATAGAAAGGCTTAGGAGGAATACTGACTGACTAACAAGAAGGCTAAGAATGCAGTTGTAATAACAAAGAACAAGGCAACAGAGGCACTATAGCAGCTTTTGGAAAGTGATTCAGCAGATGGCACAAAGAAATTACGTCAGGTTGCAAAGCAAAGATGGATAAAGAAGACACCCTTTTTAAGGGAAGCCAGCAGCAACTTGCTCACCAGTCCACAGGACACCAAAAGCAGATGGAAGGAGTACTTCAGTGGCTTCTGAATTAAAAAAAGAGAAGAAACAGAAGATATACTGCTCCAAACACAATATAGAATAAAAGAAGAGGAGGAGGAGCCCACTCAAGCAGAATTCAGAACAACAATATGGAAAAAGAAGGCGGGGAAAGAAGTAGATTAAGATGAGGTCATGGCAGATATTAAGATGTTAGCTGAGGTTGATTGATAAACAAATGTGCAGAGTAGTAGAAAGTATTACTAGAGATGAGCAGTTTGGATTTAGGTCAGGGTGTAGCACAGCCAGCCTGAAGTTTGCTGCAAGACAGATAGCGGAGAAAAAACTATAGATTGGGAAAGAGTCTAACTAGGCATTCCTAGACTTGGAAAAAGCATAAGACAAGGTCCCAAGAAGGTTGATTTGGGTGGCTCTGTGATGGTTCAAAATCCCAGAAGCACTGGTAAAATGAATGCAGACTATGAGCAAGGAACTAATGGCACAAGTACAGAAAGTGTTCCGACTGTCCCAGTGGGAGAGGGTGAGCTTTAGGGTTCAGCTTTGAGATCATTGGTATTCATACTGGAGATGGACTACATTAGCATATGGGTCAGAGGGGACAGACCAACAAAGCTGCATTACACATACAATTTGGCATTACAGGTAGACTGAGCAAGAACTTCAACCAATGACTGGGGAATGGAATGCAAAAGTGAAGGCACAAGGACTTAAACTGAGTACAAAGTTGACAGTTTTAATGGCAGCAAATGGGGCAATCAGAAGAAACTAAAAATGAGACAGAAGGAAAAATAGTGGAAGAGCTAAAGAGCTTTGTGTATCTGGGAGTGAGCTAGTTGAGGATAAAGGAAGTCTGCATGAGAAGGTCAGAGCTAAGATGAGAGGAGTTTCAGCTAGCTAGCATAGAGTGTTAGGGTAGTGTCTGAAAGAAGAATGCAAACGAACTTGAAAAGTAAGGTGTGCAAAGTAGTGGTGTGACCAGTACTACTGTTCAGTTCAGAAGCTTGAGCAGTGAAGGCAGAGCAACTGAGGAAGCTAGAGGTGATTGAGATGAAGTGCTTGAGATGGGTGGTAAGGTACATACCATGGGATAGGTAACAAAATGAAGATTTCTAAGCAGAACACCAAGTAGTTGAAATTGCAGAGAAGGTCAAAGATGTTCAAGTTCATGTACAGAAAAGCAGAAAATAATCCAGTGAAGAAGATTTGGGACAGACAAGAAGAAGGCAAGAGGAAAAAAGGGCATCTAGCAAAGAGGTGGTTATTTTCTGTGAATAGACCTATGATAGTCAGTTGTGACTGCTGAAGGTATGAGAGTGGCATTGAATCAAGAGAGATGACAACAGTTGACCTGACACCCCAACCCCACATGAAAAGATGGGGAAAAGGGGGATTATGATAAACACAATATGAGTGCACAAATACTTAAATGTTATTGACCCAATTTTCTCATTCAAGTCACACACTGAGAAAACCACAGGTGAAATGTTACAACTAAATATTCACCTTACCCTACCTTGAGACTAGAAAGGCTCTTGCCAAAACTGTCTTGCTTTTTCAACAACTGTATGCTCTCTCCATCATTGCTCAGTCCATTATTCCATAGTGCAAACCAATGTTAATAAAACATGCTGTTTTGTCTTCCTAGCAGAACTGGGATCTATTACTGCTTGGTTTTGAAAACAGCAAATTAGCATGCTTCATTTATAATTCTCTGTTACAACCTCAGTTTAAAAAATGACATTCCACTAACCATGAAAAGACCTCTATTTGGAACAGATATATGATCATAGGTTTATAGGTTCATAGGTAGGTTCTAGGCTATCTGCCCAAAGCCATTTATAAGCATAGCCAGAATGTGTTGCCTTTCGCCTCCCCCTTAGATTAGTTCCCTGTGCCTCTGTCAAGCAGAGCCACTGAAGTGATCCCCAGGGTAAACTTCCTGTTTCCCATCCACTTGTCAAGGTTTCTCTTGAAGAGTGTTAGTGAGCTCTGCCTAATGTAGATTGGAATCTTGTTCCAGAGAATGGGAAGTCTCTGGACAGGAATCTATCCCTCCAGCATGTCCTATTAATTGTTGTGATGAGGTTTAGATCCCTAGAGCGTGTGGCTCGAGAGGATATGGCTTTCTTTAGGTGGAGCATGTCCATCAATTCTGGGTTGGACATGGCCTTGTATGTCAGGCAGAAATCACCTCTGAGTAGGCGCTATGCAACCAGGTACAGCTGGAGTTTCTTCAGTTGAGCTGCATAGGGCATCTGTTTGAGGCCAGTGATCCTCTTGGTGAGGTACTTCTGTGGACTTTCCAGCTGTTGCAGGTGTCTTGTAAGGTGCATCCCAAATGGGGCATTGTACTCTATCATGGGTCTGATCAGTGATGCGTAGAGGGGCACAATGACCTCTTTTGAACTGGATGCAAACGCTTTTGTAATTAGATGAAAAGCATTTCTAATTTGGGCACCACCTGCTGGAATATTTTTCACATTGAAATAAGTTGTCTTCAGACTCTGCCTATTTTCCTGTCCAAATTCTGGAAGATTCTTCTTAAAGGATATAAATGTAGCTGCTTCAGGGAAGTTGGATAAAAAGAACAACTTAACTGTATGTTACTGTATTAACAATGTTTTCTTACATAAGCAATTATATATTCATCTGAAAATGTATCTTTCTGCTTTTATAAATAATTACAAAGTATATCATTGTTTATAAGTATTTTCTATATCATCATTTATGTATGTGTTCTGCCTTTTCTTTTTCTATTTAATTTGTTTCATGGCTGACTGAGCAGACCATCATAGCCAGTCCACCCACCATGTAACCAATATCAAATAAACAAATAATATTGTTTAACTAAATAAATGCCAAATAAATGTGATGTGATGAAATGTATGCTGGGTGTATTTGACATTTGCTAACAGGATATATGCATTTCAAGAATGCTTGTCACCCGTAGCATACAGTACATTCCTCTTTAAATACATTTAGCAGTTGCAGTTCCATTGCTTTCCTGTCTTCACAGTGCCATTTTCACCATGTATCCCATGTTACCATCCCAGTCTGCTAGTTCACCTCATACTCATCCAAAAATGGAGTTTTGTGAGAAGCACAGACTCTAGAAGGGTACCTATCTGGGGGAATAGTTATATAGACCAGTTGGTTTAGGCATCAGCTGTGATGCAGAGTATCCTGTAGATGGAACATGGATCACAGGCGGTGTACAGTGTCAAGGTTAGCCACTTGACAGTGTGAAACTTGGCTGTGGGTGATTTTTTTCATGTTGATTTTTAGCAAAAGTAGGCATTATTTTTGTTGGTGTTGATATCCAGCCTTCTCTGATAAAAAGCAGGGACCCATGCTAATGGTGAGAATGATCCATGTGACCTTATTGGCCAGGGTGTGCCTACCATAAATCCCAGAAGCCTTGAGGTAATAAGCTACTGGTCAGCTAGTGTCCAGTTGTCCAGCTTTGGTTACCTGTGCTTGCTCTTTTGAGCTAAGGCTGGCTGTAAAATAAAGTGAACCTGCCAAACATAAACTAAGGATTGCTATGCATAGTATAGGTTCTCTGACAGGATGCAGCTTGGAGCTGGAATACATGATGGTAAGGAGGAGGAGGATGTACATCCTCTATATCCAGGAGATAAAATAGAAGGGCAGTGCAGCAAAGCCACTTAGATTTGGATCCAGTCTACTACACAGGGGAAGCAAAACTAGAAATGGTGTGGGAAGTGTTGTGAGGGAGAGGTTTCAGAAGACAATAAGGGATGTCATCAGAATTGGTAACAAGCCCATGGCACTCAGAGTCCATTGTAAGGATAGGGTAGATTCATAATCGCAGCCTATGCTTCTCAGCAGAGTTGTGATAGTGAGAAAAGGTGCATTCAGGCAGCAATTTCAGGACCTACTAGATAAAACAGGACAATGTGATTTGGAATTGACAATGTGGGACCTAAATGTATATAGCAGGACAGACTTTACAGGATATGAAGACTGCCTGGGTCCACATGAGTAGGGCAACAGGACTAAAGAAGGAAAGGCCATTCTAGACCTCTGTCTAGCAAATGGCTTGATGGTGGCCAACACATGGTTCAGTAAGAGAGACAATCAAAAGATCACATACAAGAGTGGACAACATGCAGTTCAGGTAGACTTCCTCCTACCTAGTAAAGGGCATTAGAGTGGAATTAGTGATTGCAAACTCATCCACAGTGAAGCAGCCGGCCCACAACATAACCCCCTGGTTAACATAATCAGTTTTAAATAATGGTCAGAGGAACCTCAAAGTACAACAGAAACTAGGCTGGTGACCTTGTATTTGACTGAGGTGAAAGTACAAGAGTTCAAAAGAATATTCAGGGCTCTAGCACCTCAGGAAGAAGAACAAAATAGGTGCAGTTGAAGAATGGCAGGATCTAAAACCTGCTTTGGGGAGGACTATAGAACAGATATGCAGTCATGCCAGGTATGGAAATCAAGTACATAAGGAAAGCTGGTAGTGGAATGTAGAAGTCCAGGAAGTCATTGAAAAAAGGAGGAGTTCAGTAAAAAGTGGGAGATAGAAAAGATAGAAAGGCTTAGGAGGAATACTGACTGACTAACAAGAAGGCTAAGAATGCAGTTGTAATAACAAAGAACAAGGCAACAGAGGCACTATAGCAGCTTTTGGAAAGTGATTCAGCAGATGGCACAAAGAAATTTGGTCAGGTTGCAAAGCAAAGATGGATAAAGAAGACACCCTTTTTAAGGGAAGCCAGCAGTAACTTGCTCACCAGTCCACAGGACACCAAAAGCAGATGGAAGGAGTACTTCAGTGGCTTCTGAATTAAAAAAAGAGAAGAAACAGAAGATATACTGCTCCAAACACAATATAGAATAAAAGAAGAGGAGGAGGAGCCCACTCAAGCAGAATTCAGAACAACAATATGGAAAAAGAAGGCGGGGAAAGAAGTAGATTAAGATGAGGTCATGGCAGATATTAAGATGTTAGCTGAGGTTGATTGATAAACAAATGTGCAGAGTAGTAGAAAGTATTACTAGAGATGAGCAGTTTGGATTTAGGTCAGGGTGTAGCACAGCCAGCCTGAAGTTTGCTGCAAGACAGATAGCGGAGAAAAAACTATAGATTGGGAAAGAGTCTAACTAGGCATTCCTAGACTTGGAAAAAGCATAAGACAAGGTCCCAAGAAGGCTGATTTGGGTGGCTCTGTGATGGTTCAAAATCCCAGAAGCACTGGTAAAATGAATGCAGACTATGAGCAAGGAACTAATGGCACAAGTACAGAAAGTGTTCCGACTGTCCCAGTGGGAGAGGGTGAGCTTTAGGGTTCAGCTTTGAGATCATTGGTATTCATACTGGAGATGGACTACATTAGCATATGGGTTGGAGGGGACAGACCAACAAAGCTGCATTACACATACAATTTGGCATTACAGGTAGACTGAGCAAGAACTTCAACCAATGACTGGGGAATGGAATGCAAAAGTGAAGGCACAAGGACTTAAACTGAGTACAAAGTTGACAGTTTTAATGGCAGCAAATGGGGCAATCAGAAGAAACTAAAAAAATGAGACAGAAGGAAAAATAGTGGAAGAGCTAAAGAGCTTTGTGTATCTGGGAGTGAGCTAGTTGAGGATAAAGGAAGTCTGCATGAGAAGGTCAGAGCTAAGATGAGAGGAGTTGCAGCTAGCTAGCATAGAGTGTTAGGGTAGTGTCTGAAAGAAGAATGCAAACGAACTTGAAAAGTAAGGTGTACAAAGTAGTGGTGTGACCAGTACTACTGTTCGGTTCAGAAGCTTGAGCAGTGAAGGCAGAGCAACTGAGGAAGCTAGAGGTGATTGAGATGAAGTGCTTGAGATGGTGGTAAGGTACATACCATGGGATAGGTAACAAAATGAGGATTTCTAAGCAGAACACCAAGTAGTTAAAATTGCAGAGAAGGTCAAAGAGGTTCAAGTTCATGTACAGAAAAGCAGAAAATAGTCCAGTGAAGAAGATTTGGGACAGACAAGAAGAAGGCAAGAGGAAAAAAGGGCATCTAGCAAAGAGGTGGTTATTTTCTGTGAATAGACCTATGATAGTCAGTTGTGACTGCTGAAGGTATGAGAGTGGCATTGAATCAAGAGAGATGACAACAGTTGACCTGACACCCCAACCCCACATGAAAAGATGGGGAAAAGGATTAGATAAACAATATGAGTGCACAAATAAATGCCAAATAAATGTGATGTGATGAAATGTATGCTGGGTGTATTTGACATTTGCTAACAGGATATATGCATTTCAAGAATGCTTGTCACCCGTAGCATACAGTACATTCCTCTTTAAATACATTTAGCAGTTGCAGTTCCATTGCTTTCCTGTCTTCACAGTGCCATTTTCACCATGTATCCCATGTTACCATCCCAGTCTGCTAGTTCATTCCTTGGGTCCACAGCTGAGTCTCAGGAATTGCTTCCATGAATCCATGGTTTAGATGTATTATTATAGGCTCTGATGCAATATCCACTGTTGATGTAGTTACTGAACAAAAACAGGCAACAAAAAAATGGAAACAATAGTGGACTTATTTAGGCATTGTTTGGCACAATATCCTAGGTGCAGTTTTGCAAATTTAGTCATCTAGACAAGACAACATTTTTTTATCTATGGTCTATCTGTACTTTTTATGCCTAGTGTCATTCAGATAGTACGCCATACACCTGGGGTCACTTAATAATAGATATACCTGATACCTGAGGTGAAACAACATTGCAATTATACTTATGCTAATGTGAGAAAGACATTAAATACATTAGCGGTATCAGTGGCTCAACAGGCAGCACATTCACCTTTAATGCAGAGGGCTGTAAGTCCTAGTCACACCCCAAGTAGATGTATTGCTGATACTGCAGTGCAGCATAAAATAGAGTGCTGCACTCCTGCTTGTATTTTGGGTGAGATGTTAAACTTAGGCCTGATCTGCTTAAGTTGGTGGTAGCTCAGCTGGATGTAAAAGATCTTACAGCACCTATCCAAAACAGTCTTGGAAGTCCCCCAGTGCCCTGGTCAAATTTCCCCTAGCACTATAAATCCTCAGGTCTCCCCTAATTATAATATATATATATATATATATATATATATATATATATATATATATATATATATATATATATATATATATATATAATTACATAATACGTATTATAATAATAATTCATAGGTGCATGCATGCATATAACATCTGGCTGTTATTAATCTAATTTAATTATATATCTATAAAGAAATTATCAGTGGCTAGGGCATTGAATTGCTCATTTATACATCATTCAGACTTCTTTCACAGACTTCCCCATGAATACAGTGTTACTTGTGCAAAGAAAAAATAAACAGATGTACGTCCTCTGTGTAACTTTGAGGCCTCATTTTGGAGGTTCTTCAGGCTTTATCTGTGTAAGAAGTTTATAACAATATCCTTTGAGAGTTATTAATTTATCTTGTTTATTCTGAGCTGTTTCGAAGTCGCTGGTGATTGCAGCGTTTTTAACTTTACGAAGTGCTTAGTTACAAAGGGTTCTTTCAAATAAAAATAATAATAATTTTCTCCCCATCCACTCAGAAATGAGAGCTGTTTGCTAGATGCTACATCAGCATTTAGCCTCGTGGATTTATGACTGATCATTAATGTATGCCATTCATCTGTCACTGTGTCCTCTGGTGGGTTGATTGGTACTAATTACAAATCCTATCTGTACCCTAATTATGGTATATTCACTCATCCTCCTTTTAGATATATTTGTACCCTGCTAACCTTCTTCCATTACTGTCCTCACTAAACACTCTTCAACTAAAAGATTCTCTACTTTATTCCCTACCATAACTTTCTCCACACCAATCCACCCATTCCAGGTTTTTAATTCCACTATCTCTTAATCACAACCAGTCTACTATCTGCCCACACGCTAATAACTTTCTTCCTTCCACTTCTCCATCCACAACTTCTCTGCAGCAGTTACAAACATAACCATCTAAAACATAAACGGTCTTTATTTCTGCTTATCAGATTTAAATACCCTTCTCTCTTAATCCTGCATCATCAGCTTTACACTGTCAGCACTTTCTTGAACCCAAGAAATTAAAGGAATCCTCCTCATTCATCCTTAGCATTATTCAGAATTAAATCAATACAGTGTTCCAGCCTATTATTTCTTCATTTACCTAGACAAGCATTTTATGGTCTCAGTACCTTATAATCACAAACAACAAGACCATATCACACCAAACTGAATTTTACTTTCCAAAATATCTTTAGAGATTTATTTCAGTTATTTTCATACTATTTGTTTGAAGCAACATTGAAATCAGTCATGACGCACCACCTGCAATCTCATGGACTCACCACATAACATTAAAGAACAGTACTTGCTTCCTCAAAAATGTTTAACATATAAAAGATAAGCGCAGCCAAATCAGGAACTAATGGCACAAGTACAGAAAGTGTTCCGACTGTCCCAGTGGGAGAGGGTGAGCTTTAGGGTTCAGCTTTGAGATCATTGGTATTCATACTGGAGATGGACTACATTAGCATATGGGTCAGAGGGGACAGACCAACAAAGCTGCATTACACATACAATTTGGCATTACAGGTAGACTGAGCAAGAACTTCAACCAATGACTGGGGAATGGAATGCAAAAGTGAAGGCACAAGGAATTAAACTGAGTACAAAGTTGACAGTTTTAATGGCAGCAAATGGGGCAATCAGAAGAAACTAAAAAAATGAGACAGAAGGAAAAATAGTGGAAGAGCTAAAGAGCTTTGTGTATCTGGGAGTGAGCTAGTTGAGGATAAAGGAAGTCTGCATGAGAAGGTCAGAGCTAAGATGAGAGGAGTTGCAGCTAGCTAGCATAGAGTGTTAGGGTAGTGTCTGAAAGAAGAATGCAAACGAACTTGAAAAGTAAGGTGTACAAAGTAGTGGTGTGACCAGTACTACTGTTCGGTTCAGAAGCTTGAGCAGTGAAGGCAGAGCAACTGAGGAAGCTAGAGGTGATTGAGATGAAGTGCTTGAGATGGTGGTAAGGTACATACCATGGGATAGGTAACAAAATGAAGATTTCTAAGCAGTACACCAAGTAGTTGAAATTGCAGAGAAGGTCAAAGATGTTCAAGTTCATGTACAGAAAAGCAGAAAATAGTCCAGTGAAGAAGATTTGGGACAGACAAGAAGAAGGCAAGAGGAAAAAAGGGCATCTAGCAAAGAGGTGGTTATTTTCTGTGAATAGACCTATGATAGTCAGTTGTGACTGCTGAAGGTATGAGAGTGGCATTGAATCAAGAGAGATGACAACAGTTGACCTGACACCCCAACCCCACATGAAAAGATGGGGAAAAGGGGGATTATGATAAACGCAATATGAGTGCACAAATACTTAAATGTTATTGACCCAATTTTCTCATTCAAGTCACACACTGAGAAAACCACAGGTGAAATGTTACAACTAAATATTCACCTTACCCTACCTTGAGACTAGAAAGGCTCTTGCCAAAAACTGTCTTGCTTTTTCAACAACTGTATGCTCTCTCCATCATTGCTCAGTCCATTATTCCATAGTGCAAACCAATGTTAATAAAACATGCTGTTTTGTCTTCCTAGCAGAACTGGGATCTATTACTGCTTGGTTTTGAAAACAGCAAATTAGCATGCTTCATTTATAATTCTCTGTTACAACCTCAGTTTAAAAAATGACATTCCACTAACCATGAAAAGACCTCTATTTGGAACAGATATATGATCATAGGTTTATAGGTTCATAGGTAGGTTCTAGGCTATCTGCCCAAAGCCATTTATAAGCCTAGCCAGAATGTGTTGGCTTTCGCCTCCCCCTTAGATTAGTTCCCTGTGCCTCTGTCCAGCAGAGCCACTGAAGTGATCCCCAGGGTAAACTTCCTGTTTCCCATCCACTTGTCAAGGTTTCTCTTGAAGAGTGTTAGTGAGCTCTGCCTAATGTAGATTGGAATCTTGTTCCAGAGAATGGGAAGTATCTGGACAGAAATCTATCCCTCCAGCATGTCCTATTAATTGTTGTGATGAGGTTTAGATCCCTAGAGCATGTGGCTCTAGAGGATATGGTTTTCTTTAGGTGGAGCATGTCCATCAATTCTGGGTTGGACATGGCCTTGTATGTCAGGCAGAGATCACCTCTGAGTAGGCGGTATGCAACCAGGTACAGCTGGAGTTTCTTCAGTTGAGCTGCATAGGGCATCTGTTTGAGGCCAGTGATCCTCTTGTTGAGGTACTTCTGTGGACTTTCCAGCTGTTGCAGGTGTCTTGTAAGGTGCATCCCAAATGGGGCATTGTACTCTATCATGGGTCTGATCAGTGATGCGTAGAGGGGCACAATGACCTCTTTTGATCTGGATGCAAACGCTTTTGTGATTAGATGAAAAGCATTTCTAATTTGGGCACCACCTGCTGGAATATTTTTCACATTGAAATAAGTTATCTTCAGACTCTGCCTATTTTCCTGTCCAAATTCTGGAAGATTCTTCTTAAAGGATATAAATGTAGCTGCTTCAAAAAAAAACCCGAGAGTTTCTGTTTCGTTTTAAACCAAAAAAAAAGCAAATAAAATCACAAACAACAAGACCATATCACACCAAACTGAATTTTACTTTCCAAAATATCTTTAGAGATTTATTTCAGTTATTTTCATACTATTTGTTTGAAGCAACATTGAAATCAGTCATGACGCACCACCTGCAATCTCATGGACTCACCACATAACATTAAAGAACAGTACTTGCTTCCTCAAAAATGTTTAACATATAAAAGATAAGCGCAGCCAAATCAGTGCTTTCATCACCTGCCACAGTCTCAGCATACTTGCAGTCAAAGAATTTTGGCTTAAACTAGACTTCCCCAATTTCAAACACCTGCAATTTAACCTCATTAATTTCTTTGAAAAAGTAACCAAAGTAGTTGACAGTTGTTATGCCATATGTACACATATCTGAACCTTTGACATTATTCCCCATGCAAGCATTATTACTTGACTTTGTAAATCTGAATGCGATTCTGTATTTTGTGCAGAGGATAGCTAACTGGATGCCAGGTGTAACTCTTGTATTTAGAGTTGCAGATCTAAATTTAGCACTAATGTACCACAAGGATCAGTGCTGGGCCCCCTCCTATTCAATAAAATACTCCTGGCCTATGGTTATCTAAGTTTACAGATTACTATAAATTGGATGATGGTGGTGTTTAAGCCTCCATTGACTTACAGTTACTCCAGTATAGGTTAGAGCATGTTAACAGCTGGTGCAAGGATAATGGCATCAAATTAAATGTGAAAATAGTGGAATACTTTATTCTGATAAACAAAACATCTTTGCATACTTCCAGACAGACACTGTTATAAGCATTCTAGGCACTTTTGTTAATAATTCCTTGTCATCTGACTATCACATCTCCAGATTAGTTTGGGAAGTCTTCTGTCTGGCTTATCTAGGTTCCAAAGGTATTACCACTGCATCCAGAGAAGTCTCAGTTCACCTTTACTCATATCCCATCAGACCCATTATTTAATACAACACACCATTTGGCATGGGTTTGTCCAAACGTATCAATTAACTTCAGAAAAATCAGACTCATAACTAATAGATCAATGGCCTAAAAAAATATTAGTTATCAGAACAGACTTTGCAACACTCTCTCTTTAGTCAGTTACTTATGGATTTCTCCATGAAGATCATTGTTTGGCCTTTCCAGCCATGAAAGATCAACCCTCTCTGTCTTCCTATTCATTTACAGAACAAATGGTACCTCAAATACTCAGTGAAAGGAACTAAACATTTATCAATAGATAAATAACACATGACATGATAGATTCATATCTCAACATATCCCTCATCTCTGGACCAAACTTTAAACAGAGCAGCACTAGGGTTGCCACCTTTTCATCCTTCCATTTTCTGGCAAATAAGCCACATGCCTTATGGAATGAAAACACACCCTTGCCTCATGGTGGCCACACCTCTTTTATCCAGGCATGCCCAGAAACACCAGTTTTTTAATTACCATACTCATTGGCTGCATGGACAATCTGAGATGATATGAAGCCATGTACACAGTGTTCCATGGCACTCACTACACCTACTATCTACTGTCACTATGGGATACATCCCAGTGCTCCCTTATTTTTCTTCCACTTCTTGCCTTCTCATACTATCCAAAATACTTTTTTGTTTATTGAACATTGTCTTAATTGTCAGCTTTTTCCTACACCCTTTTAATACGTCATCCTAAATGACCAGGAGTATACTATAATAAGAATCTAAGAAAGAATTTAATTAAACTTGGGGCTGGACGCCAGACAGCTACCAGAAGTTATAGGGTTCTAAATGCTCTGAGGTAAGTTTTAAATATTTCTTCCACAACCTTTAGTTCACTATGTCCTGAACGAAAATCATAACTTAGGAAAGTAACTATTTTTTTTCTTTTAAGGAATATGTAAGTTATGTTCAAAGCTTAATGTTCAAGAATGATGAGAGAGTAGTTACCAATAAACTGAGTAGTGTTCCTCACAGTTTGAGAAGAAAATTGTCATAAAGACACATAAATCATTTGTAGGATGACTGCCTTCCTCTGTACCGCTCTGGTGTTAAATTGGGATGGAAGTGAAGGGTTAAATGGCCACAATCATATATTTCAAACTGCTGCTGTTATATGTCGACACAGCATGCCATGTCAGCCCTAATCAGAAAAGGCAGGTACCTGCTGTATACCTCTTTAAAGTCAAACTAGGATACAAATGAAAGAACACACAGAGCACAAAAACACATTTCAAATTATTGCTGTTAGCTGTACATAAGCAGAATGCCTTCTTTTCCCTACAGCTATTTGATAGCCACCTGCATAGTTATCTGATTTCAATTTATCCCAAATGGGGCATTGTACTTAAAGGATTAAATGTAGCTGCTTCAGGAAGTTGGAATTCTGGAAGATTCTTCTTAAAGGATATAAATGTAGCTGCTTCAGGGAAGTTGGATAAAAAGAACAACTTAACTGTATGTTACTGTATTAACAATGTTTTCTTACATAAGCAATTATATATTCATCTGAAAATGTATCTTTCTGCTTTTATAAATAATTACAAAGTATATCATTGTTTATAAGTATTTTCTATATCATCATTTATGTATGTGTTCTGCCTTTTCTTTTTCTATTTAATTTGTTTCATGGCTGACTGAGCAGACCATCATAGCCAGTCCACCCACCATGTAACCAATATTAAATAAACAAATAATATTGTTTAACTAAATAAATGCCAAATAAATGTGATGTGATGAAATGTATGTTGGGTGTATTTGACATTTGCTGACAGGATATGTGCATTTCAAGAATGCTTGTCACCCGTAGCATGCAGTACATTCCTCTTTAAATACATTTAGCAGTTGCAGTTCCATTGCTTTCCTGTCTTCACAGTGCCATTTTCACCATGTATCCCATGTTACCATCCCAGTCTGCTAGTTCATTCCTTGGGTCCACAGCTGAGTCTCAGGAATTGCTTCCATGAATCCATGGTTTAGATGTATTATTATAGGCTCTGATGCAATATCCAGTGTTGATGTAGTTACTGAACAAAAACAGGCAACAAAAAATTGGAAACAATAGTGGACTTATTTAGGCATTGTTTGGCACAATATCCTAGGTGCAGTTTTGCAAATTTAGTCATCTAGACAAGACAACATTTTTTATCTATGGTCTATCTGTACTTTTTATGCCTAGTGTCATTCAGATAGTACGCCATACACCTGGGGTCACTTAATAATAGATATACCTGATACCTGAGGTGAAGCAACATTGCAATTATACTTATGCTAATGTGAGAAAGACATGAAATACATTAGCGGTATCAGTGGCTCAACAGGCAGCACATTCACCTTTAATGCAGAGGGCTGTAAGTCCTAGTCACACCCCAAGTAGATGTATTGCTGATACTGCAGTGCAGCATAAAATGGAGTGCTGCACTCCTGCTTGTATTTTGGGTGAGATGTTAAACTTAGGCCTGATCTGCTTAAGTTGGTGGTAGCTCAGCTGGATGTAAAAGATCTTACAGCACCTATCCAAAACAGTCTTGGAAGTCCCCCAGTGCCCTGGTCAAATTTCCCCTAGCACTATAAATCCTCAGGTCTCCCCTAATTATAATATATATATATATATATATATATATATATATATATATATATATATATATATATATATATATATATATATAATTAGCTGATATTATAATAATAATTCATAGGTGCATGCATGCATATAACATCTGGCTGTTATTAATCTAATTTAATTATATATCTATAAAGAAATTATCAGTGGCTAGGGCATTGAATTGCTCATTTATACATCATTCAGACTTCTTTCACAGACTTCCCCATGAATACAGTGTTACTTGTGCAAAGAAAAATAAACAGATGTACGTCCTCTGTGTAACTTTGTGGCCTCATTTTGGAGGTTCTTCAGGCTTTATCTGTGTAAGAAGTTTATAACAATATCCTTCGAGAGTTATTAATTTATCTTGTTTATTCTGAGCTGTTTTGAAGTCACTGGTGATTGCAGCGTTTTTAACTTTATGAAGTGCTTAGTTACAAAGGGTTCTTTCAAATAAAAATAATAATAATTTTCTCCCCATCCACTCAGAAATGAGAGCTGTTTGCTAGATGCTACATCAGCATTTAGCCTCGTGGATTTATGACTGATCATTAATGTATGCCATTCATCTGTCACTGTGTCCTCTGGTGGGTTGATTGGTACTAATTACAAATCCTATCTGTACCCTAATTATGGTATATTCACTCATCCTCCTTTTAGATATATTTGTACCCTGCTAACCTTCTTCCATTACTGTCCTCACTAAACACTCTTCAACTAAAAGATTCTCTACTTTATTCCCTACCATAACTTTCTCCATACCAAACCACTCATTGCAGGTTTTTAATTCCACTATCTCTTAATCACAACTCCTATCTGCCCACATGCTAATAACTTTCTTCCTTCCACTTCTCCATCCACAACTTCTCTGCAGCAGTTACAAACATAACCATCTAAAACATAAACAGTCTTTATTTCTGCTTATCAGATTTAAATACCCTACTCTCTCAATCCTGCATCATCAGCTTTACACTGTCAGCACTTTCTTGAACCCAAGAAATTAAAGGAATCCTCCTCATTCATCCTTAGCATTATTCAGAATTAAATCAATACAGTGTTCCAGCCTATTATTTCTTCATTTACCTAGACAAGCATTTTATGGTCTCAGTACCTTATAATCACAAACAACAAGACCATATCACACCAAACTGAATTTTACTTTCCAAAATATCTTTAGAGATTTATTTCAGTTATTTTCATACTATTTGTTTGAAGCAAAATTGAAATCAGTCATGACGCACCACCTGCAATCTCATGGACTCACCACATAACATTAAAGAACAGTACTTGCTTCCTCAAAAATGTTTAACATATAAAAGATAAGCGCAGCCAAATCAGTGCTTTCATCACCTGCCACAGTCTCAGCATACTTGCAGTCAAAGAATTTTGGCTTAAACTAGACTTCCCCAATTTCAAACACCTGCAATTTAACCTCATTAATTTCTTTGAAAAAGTAACCAAAGCAGTTGACAGTTGTTATGCCATATGTACACATATCTGAACCTTTGACATTATTCCCCATACAAGCATTATTACTTGACTTTGTAAATCTGAATGCGATTCTGTATTTTGTGCAGAGGATAGCTAACTGGATGCCAGGTGTAACTCTTGTATTTAGAGTTGCAGATCTAAATTTAGCACTAATGTACCACAAGGATCAGTGCTGGGCCCCCTCCTATTCAATAAAATACTCCTGGCCTATGGTTATCTAAGTTTACAGATGACTATAAATTGGGTGATGGTGGTGTTTAAGCCTCCATTGACTTACAGTTACTCCAGCATAGGTTAGAGCATGTTAACAGCTGGTGCAAGGATAATGGCATCAAATTAAATGTGAAAATAGTAGAATACTTTATTCTGATAAACAAAACATCTTTGCATACTTCCAGACAGACACTGTTATAAGCATTCTAGGCACTTTTGTTAATAATTCCTTGTCATCTGACTATCACATCTCCAGATTAGTTTGGGAAGTCTTCTGTCTGGCTTATCTAGGTTCCAAAGGTATTACCACTGCATCCAGAGAAGTCTCAGTTCACCTTTACTCATATCCCATCAGACCCATTATTTAATACAACACACCATTTGGCATGGGTTTGTCCAAACGTATCAATTAACTTCAGAAAAATCAGACTCATAACTAATAGATCAATGGCTTAAAAAATATTAGTTATCAGAACAGACTTTGCAACACTCTCTCTTTAGTCAGTTACTTATGGATTTCTCCATGGAGATCATTGTTTGGCCTTTCCAGCCATGAAAGATCAACCCTCTCTGTCTTCCTATTCATTTACAGAACAAATGGTACCTCAAATACTCAGTGAAAGGAACTAAACATTTATCAATACACATGACATGATAGATTCATATCTCAACATATCCCTCATCTCTGGACCAAACTTTAAGCAGAGCAGCACTAGGGTTGCCACCTTTTCATCCTTCCATTTTCTGGCAAATAAGCCACATGCCTTATGGAATGAAAACACACCCTTGCCTCATGGTGGCCACACCTCTTTTACCCAGGCATGCCCAGAAACACCAGTTTTTTAATTACCATACTCATTGGCTGCATGGACAATCTGAGATGATATGAAGCCATGTACACAGTGTTCCATGGCACTCACTACACCTACTATCTACTGTCACTATGGGATACATCCCAGTGCTCCCTTATTTTTCTTCCACTGCTTGCCTTCTCATACTATCCAAAATACTTTTTTGTTTATTGAACATTGTCTTAATTGTCAGCTTTTTCCTACACCCTTTTAATACGTCATCCTAAATGACCAGGAGTATACTATAATAAGAATCTAAGAAAGAATTTAATTAAACTTGGGGCTGGGCCAGACAGCTACCAGAAGTTATAGGGTTCTAAATGCTCTGAGGTAAGTTTTAAATATTTCTTCCACAACCTTTAGTTCACTATGTCCTGAATGAAAATCATAACTTAGGAAAGTAACTATTTTTTTTCTTTTAAGGAATATGTAAGTTATGTTCAAAGCTTAATGTTCAAGAATGATGAGAGAGTAGTTACCAATAAAGTGAGTAGTGTTCCTCACAGTTTGAGAAGAAAATTGTCATAAAGACACATAAATCATTTGTAGGATGACTGCCTTCCTCTGTACCGCTCTGGTGTTAAATTGGGATGGAAGTGAAGGGTTAAATGGCCACAATCATATATTTCAAACTGCTGCTGTTATATGTCGACACAGCATGCCATGTCAGCCCTAATCAGAAAAGGCAGGTACCTGCTGTATACCTCTTTAAAGTCAAACTAGTATACAAATGAAAGAACACACAGAGCACAAAAACACATTTCAAATTATTGCTGTTAGCTGTACATAAGCAGAATGCCTTCTTTTCCCTACAGCTATTTGATAGCCACCTGCATAGTTATCTGATTTCAATTGTGAAGAAAGTGGAAAAATAACACTCACAGTAATTCATTCTAATGTATTGCTCCCACATAGTACACTGTCCATACACAAGCTATAGTGACCTTCTGTATATATCTGTAAGGTGTAATTTTGAGGAAAGTTAAAGAAATAATGATTGCTCTATCCCCAACCAATATACAAGCTGAAGAGACCTTCTGCACATACTTCTGAAGTTTGACTGTAAGAAACATTAATGAAATAATGACCACAGTACCCCTGCCTCCCATGTAATCTATAGTGATTTCTGTACACCTCTCTGAATGGTGTCAGTTTTAGATTAGGTGGGGTCCACAGCAGAGGACTCTACTAATCCAGCCCCCAGAAGATTTGATCATCTAGATGTTCTAGGATGTATTCTATACCTTTTTTCACTACCTATGAGATTTATGTACATATCCACCAATATTATTTTTCACAGACAGACAAACCCACACTGCCCTTAGCAAACCACATTATGAGAAGATAGACACATTCACAGAACATCAATCCACATACAGCACAGTTTTGTGGTGTTGAAGGAATCCCAAGCATTTAAATAAAACCTATACAAAAACAGGAAAGGTACACAAACTCCACTCAGATAGGGAAACTGGACTGTGAGATGGCAACACTATTTACTGTACCAAAGGACCAATGATGTGTCTCTTTCCCACACATCCAGCTTAGACGCCAAAGATCACCACTTATTTTGTGCAGATGTTTAACTGTGAAAAAAAAGTGAAATAAATTATAATAGACTTGTGTTCTTATGTATATATATATATATATATATATATATATATATATATATATATATATATATATGGGTTCCCTTCTTAAGCTCGAAATACTGAAATCTCAAATTTCAGTATTTTAAGCCCAAGAAGTCAAATCTACAGAACAGCAAAAGTTCAGAAGACCAAAATTCAAAACCTCGAATACCGGAGGTTTTGAATTTCACACTTCTAAACTTCTGCTGCCGTCATGTCGTCAGGTAAGTATGTGTGCATGTTAAGGGGTTTGGGTAGGGGCTGTGGTTTGTGTCAGTGTGTTTTGTTGCTGTGATGTGTGTGTGAGGAGAATGTAGCTTGTGTGGTGGTGTTTTGTGTGTGTTTGTATGTAATGCGACCTCGGAGTGAGAATATTTAAGTAGGGGGGTTGTGGGGGGTGCAGGTGGGCTTGCCCCCCTGCTTTCATGTAGTAGACAGATTGTGTGTGTTTGTGTGGAGAATGGTGTGTGTGTGTTTAGTAGTACCATGAAATTCAAAACCTCCGGTATTCGAGGCTTTGAATTTTGTGGTTTTCAGTTTTCGTTGTTGTATGGATTCGGCTTCTTGGGCTCGAGATACTGAAATTCGAGATTTCAGTATTTTGAGATTCTGAAGTGAATATATATATATATATATATATATATATATATATATATATATATATATATATATATATATATATATATATATATATATACACTATAGCCTCCCCAAAACACACACACACACACACACACACACACACACACACACACACACGCATAAGCCACAGCAATGATTGTTTTTGCACTGCATTTGATTGTAAATAGGAAATCCAAATGAAACAATAGCATTTTAGTAAATATACTTCAGAAATTTGCTTTCAAGGGGCGTGGCCAAGATGCCAAGTTAGCAGCATGAAAATGTTGCTCTGCCTCTGTTCAGTTTTTCTGACAGGATTATTTAACTATAATCTGAAGAAATTATCTTCAAAACCTTCTTCATATGATGATAAATAAAGGATGAAGAGAATCCAGCAAAAAATCAGTTTTTGAAGACTTTATTTTGATTTTGTCCTGTCAGAAGATTTTCAGTCAAGAGTCACCTTAAAGCTTTCTCACAGGAAGATGGGATGAAGAAAGATCTGCCGTCTCAAGTTGAATAACTGCTGAAGCAAAACACCTTTCTCTTAGAAAAAGTAGATGATCCTGAAAGCAGGTCCAGAAGGAACAATATAAGAATATATGGTGTTCTTGAGAAAGAAGAAGGAAACAATATGGTACATTTTTTGAATACTTGGCTTCCAAAAACATTGATCTTGCCAGAGTCACTTTCCTTTGGGATAGAAAGAGCACATAGGTCTCTTTCAAACAATTCTTCAATAAAAACCCCACCCACACAGAAATCTATAATTGTCAAGTTCATCTCCACACAAGATAAAGATTTGGTCTTAAAACAGCTTGGTCTAACTCTCAAATAATTTGTAATGGAAAAATAGTCGGATTTGGTAATGACTATTCTTCTTCAATAATATCTAAAAGGAAAGCATACATTTTTCTAATTAAAAGTCTAAAAAATCAAATATTAAAGCTCAAATTTGTTCCCTGCGAAAATCAGAATATTCATACCAGAAGGTAAAATGACATTTAATTTATTAGATGAAGCTCTGGACTTTACACAGAGAAAACAAACTCATAGACAAACAAGAAGAAATGGACTGGTCCTTAATAAGTTTGAAAAGACATGCAATCAAAAATAGATGCTTAACAAAAGAGAAGAATAGCAAAACATTCAAAAAAGTAACAGTCTTTAAGTTTTATCTTTCTTTTTAGGCTGTTTTTTTCCCCTCCGGTAATATGCTTTATTACATTGTATATATAACACTTCAATAGTCAGGAGGACTCCAGAATTCTCAAGGTAAAACTTTTCTGTTTTTTAAACTGGAAAAAATAGCTACTTATATAATAATAATAATTGACACAGCAACATCTGTTGGCGCAATAATATAATTTTTTACTAAACTCTATGTGCAGACCAAAATTAAATGTTACATTTTTTCAATATATTTTTATTCATTTTCAAATAAAAAGAATAATATATGCAAGTTTTATGACACTGAAATATGTAAATATTTAAACAGGTAAATAATGAATAAAACTGTCTAACATAAATTATAAAAAAAGCAAACTATTTACAAGGGTGTCTATAGTTAACATATGCTATTCCTTCTATATTTGTGAACTTTCAGATCAAAGTTTGCTACAGTTATTACTCTCCAATATTTCAGTTACTTTTGCCATGCAATATATATAGTGATATAGTTCTTTCAGTTCTTCCTTTGATGGTGCTCATCTCCAACTGTGATACTTTTATTATAATACTCCTGCATGACTTGTAGGTAGGAGAAGACTCACACCAGGATTCAATAAACTCTGTGTAGGTATAATGTTATTCCTACACAGGGTGAATGGTGTTAGCATCTGCATAGCTGTCTCAGCAGCGTGCCTTACATATTCATGAAGACGTGCTACTGAGAAAGGATCTGCATACACAAACCCTAAATGAGTGCAGGGGTCATGTTCCAGTTGTGCTCGCAGATCCATCATGCCCCCTGCACTCACAAAGTGCTGTACAGAACTTTTTAAGTGCTTTCAGTGTCTGCAAACACTAAAAGCAGCTAAGAAAAATAAAACAGTGTCCGCAGAAGCTGAAGTCTTATTAGAAATTGAAATAAATGCAGGGGGGTGTGATACCCTACATTGTGAAAGTGCTGTGTGGCACTTTACAATGTTTTCAGTGTCTGCTGACACTGAAAGCATGGTCATCAGTGGGAAGCAATGCAGGGGCTGTGTGACAGGTACTGTCACACAGCCCCTGCATTGTGAAAGTGCCGTACAGCACGTTACAGTACATGTGTGTCCTCAGACACACAGCCATACCTGTAAACCTCTTAGTGGCCAAACTCCGAACAGAGGGGAACCAAATGGGGGGACAAAGGTCCAAAAATTGGGACATATGAAAGGTACAGCTCTAATAAACTTAGAAAGTTGATAGAGGAACAGGGTTTGTATTAACATAACATTTTCTAAAGGATTAAAAGTCTGAAACTCAAATGTATGCCATTATTTAGTGTCGTCAATCCTGATATTGCTTAGAGAGTTGATAGAATGACAAGTAGTGCACTACCAAATATAATTTACTAATACTACTAATACATGTAATTAAGGTGCTTGTATAATCTTTTCTTTCCATTATAAGTTACGTTTAAGCGTAGCTGAGCGGGTTTGCACATCATGGCCCTCTGCTCAGCATTGCTTAAACATCTCATAGGAAATAAATACAAATGTATAGGTAAAAACCCTCAACAGCAAAATAGTGTAGTGGCTAGATTTCCAGCTTTGCATGCAGCAGTTCAAGGTTTGAGTACCAAGACAAGCTCTTCATTTTTACATGGGAAAGCATTGTTAAAATATATATATTTTTAATTATGTAGTAATTGATAGTTATTAACCAGGGGAGTGCAGCTGGTCCAAAATGAAAGTGTCAGTGGATAAAACATGTGAAAGCACCCATGTAAATACTAGTGTCCCATACAGTATAGTCACACCCCAGGGTAATGTAATGAAAGCACATAGGGGGATGTCATGTAAAGTAAATCATATACACTTAATAATATGTCAGTAATGATTAATTCATTTGCAATTCTGAAATATTTTCTTAAATGAAAATGGAGCAATGCTTAGCAGTGCTCAGCTCTGCTCAGCCAGTTTGAGCATTGCTTAGACATTAATTCTAAGCAGCAGTCAACTCAGCTAAGCGGATTTGGGCACTGCTAAGTACTGCTCAGCATTTTCCCCTTTAAGCACTGCTCAACTCAGCTTAGCAGGTTTGCACACCTCTGAGCTATGCTCAACACTTTCAAAATAGCCCAGTGATGGCAAAGGGCAGGAATATGGCCTTATTTAAACTGCACAGATGGGAATAAAGCCAAAACCTGTTGTAGTTTGATCGTGCAGGAACCATGTCTGGTATTGGAGAGGGAGTGCACCTTTGGGCACAGTGCTGGGGCATTCTGGAGTCCAGGGCTATGGATGGGCTCCTTGTCAAACACCATGATGACAGACTGCTACAGGGCCAGTACCAAGGCTCACAGTACAAAGTGGAGGCATGGGAACATCTGGAACATGACCTCACCAGTGCCACTGGAATCCCCCAAACTCGAGAGCAGGTATGGCATCATTATGCCGACCTAAAGTATAAGAAGGTGCCCTCTTGGTCCAGTGGATCCAAGATGCTTGGGCATGGAATGCTCCAGTAGACTGTAAGTATCTCATCCATAGCTGTATCAAATTCTAGCCTGAGTATGTGATAGACAGGTACACATGATGTTTGTTTTTCCCCCTACAGCTGCAGCAGAGAGGGCTAGCAATGTGAAGGTCCATGCGGACAGACTGTCAAGGCTGCACCGACAGCCTGGTGAATACAGATCTATCTTGCAGTTGTTGTTGTATCTTTCGGCTTTTCCCAGTTAGGGGTCGCCACAGCGGAACTCCGGTCCGCTAATGATCGGCAGTAGATTTTTATGTACCGAGTTGCCAGCTCTGATGCACAACCTTCAACGAAGGTACGCCCATTCATGCATCTCTCCACACAGAAGACGCTTTTAGCTGAGAATCAAACAGGACAACGTCTTACTGTGAGGCGACAACGCTACCGCAGCATCACCACCGCAGTATATAATGCAATAAATAAGAAGGAGTACATTGTTTACTGCCAGTAGGTATAGTGTATGTGTCTACTGAATGAAGTTTGTCAGCCTAATATTGATCTACATGATATGCAGTAGTAAAGCACTGTGTCATGTTAGATTCATACCAAAAACTGTTGTGTTTACTCTGATATGTTGTTCTAAAAATAGAATGTGTACAGGTTCTTCACAACCAATATGGCTTTGACAGCATCCATTAACTGAGGTTGATCTGAGAACCAACTGTTATGCAAAACTGTAGATTGTGAAGCTGTAAAACAAGATATAAATGAAATGTAAAATGTTATGCATGAAGATCTAAACCCTAAATATTAATGTGTAATGTATTATAGTGTGTCCCCTGCAGCATTGCCTTGTGTTAACCTTTGCTTTCCAGATTGTATTATTTCAAAGGATTAATACACAGTACACTAACTATCTGTCATGCATGAATGTCAGGATTACAAGGTCAGGCTGTCTAACTATCAGAGTATTAGGCAGAAATCAGTTAAAGAAGAAACAGAAGTTTCCCAGTAGCTCAGTGTGATGAGAAATAGCTTTGATGTTAATTTGCACACCCAGACACTGTTTAAATCCAGGGAGTGGTGCTGAGATGAGTGCGTATATACACTCAAGAAATCCTGAATATTTGTAGAAACAGTGAGATAGTGTTAACATATGTTTTCTCCACAGGTCTTACAGTTAAAGTCTTACAGTTAAAGAAATGTTTGTAGTAGCTGTATGAAGGGTATACTAATACAACATATAGAACTGTTCCACTGTCCAACCCCATGCCTGCAAATGACAGCAGGATAGGTACTTACATCATGCACTCTTCCCGATACGTGCCTCTCAAGTGTCACACTGTCATGGCTAGTGGTCAGTACTGCCAATAACCTGGATACAGATAGGAATCCAGGTGAAGTATGCCAGTAGCATACTCACACATCAGTGCAGGGTACCCCGTCTTTATCATATATGTAAGCATGACATGTACAAGTCCCCCTCTAGTCATGAACCCATAGTTGTCATAGTTTGCCCCATACCATTCCAGGTTGACAGTTTAACAGCTATATTTGTGCTACAGAAGCTATGGGCCACAGGTGAATGTAAAGTGAGGGCAGACCTGTAGAGTACTGAGCAGTACTGTTGTGAAAAATAGAAGCCTATTCAGTTGTTAATTGACTTTTTTCTCTTCCCCACCCCTTATCTGCATCAATAATTATTATTTATATACTACAGGTATGTTGTTCTCAAAACCTGTTGTTGGGACTTGTGTTATATTATTGTTCATATATTTAATTGGTTGCATATTAACATACCTTGTTCAAATACCATTGTTGGTGGCCTGTTGCCGTCAATGTAACAGGCATGCTGTTACAATGCTTACTGTTATTCCATTTATGCATGTGTTCTGTTTGCTATGTAACTGTTTCAGATCTTTTTGGGTTAATTTGAACACCCACACATGCTGTTATATCTAATATTGACATGTTGTGTTCATGACTAACCAATAAATCTTGGAAAACCTCAGAACCATAGCATGTTCTGGAAGGCAGATCCAGCGGATCCACCTGTCCTGACTCATCTGGCCATGGCACCAGGCCCCAACATGCCTAGGACCCAACCTGGAACTTCCTCCTTTGCTGATCCTGCACCACCTTCAGTTGGAACCACCTCAGGGGATGGAGCCCGTCCTCCCCTGGGCGCATGAGCAGGCGCATAGAGGAGCCCATGACCTGCTGCAAGTTCCGGTGTATGATGCACAGCGTCATCTGCTCAGAGTTGAATGGACAGCTGAGCCAGATGTAGGGCCACCTGGTGCACCTCAAGGGGCAGGCTGCCCCTGTTGTCCAGCGTCCAGCACAGCCACCTTCAGGACTGTGAAGGTGCAGTGGTGACTGCCTATGGCTGGGGACTTCAGTCCCACTGTATCCATTTGGGAGCTCATGGGCCTCTGATTCCCAACCACCCCCCC